>NW_008582140.1:21107-31936 GCF_000691845.1 Merops nubicus
AAGAGCGGCTCGTCATCAAAGGTGACCCAATTTGCTGGATTTGTGGAACACATCTTGCAGGAGAAACTTGAGGCACTTCCACAGGTATCACCCACAAATCATCTAGAAAGAAAGAACAGACATGAACAGAAATAAATTGTCCTGAAGGATAAAACAAACCGAATATTAATAAAATTCAAAACACACAAAGCTCAAAATTTGCACACAGCTCATAAATCCACTTTGTTTTGTGGTTGAGATGTATAATCTGAGATGTGTAGAAATAGATAAACTGCCTGAGAATCCCTGCTGCTCCCCTGCGTTGGGGATTGAAGGGAGATCCAAGCTTCATGGGCTGCTCAGAGCATCTGACGTATGCAGCCATTAGATCAGAGAGAGCAGAAAGTCCCACAGCAGTACAGGACCACGGTGTAACACTTTCTACTACACAGCTTATGTGTAGCTTGGAATATGGACAGAGATTCTCCATACCAAGCATCTGCTCCAGGTGAGGTTTCCCCTCCTTCCCCCATTAAACAAAACAGCATTTTACTAAGAATGGTGCAGCTGTTTCCAAAAACAAAATTAGGAGGGTGAGAGGGGGTTTTTGTTGTTGTTGAAAAGCTGCAGCAAATCAGTGCTGATGGCAAAAGTACACATACTACAGCCATCAGGGCAAAAACACCTCACCAAGATAACATATGCAACAAGCAGCCAGTTCCCGGGGTCTCTCCAAGGCAGATGTTCTACTCCTGCAATGGACACAGGCAACAGGACATGAGCATCCCCAGCTGAGAGGCAGTGGAGAGTGTGTAGTGGCCACCAAAACTGGCCTCCAACTCATCACCCGATTCATGCTACTACCTGAGGTGCCTCCTGCAGGAGCACCATGTGTAGACAGGTCCCAGATGCCTTCCAGACCAGAGCAGAAATCCCTTCACAGGAGTTCCACCAACCCTGAATTACACTCTTAGAGGCTGAACATATTGTGAGGGGGAAACATTAGACTTCAGAACAAGAAAGTCAGTCCTAAGGGTAAGTGATACATGCGTGTTGAAGGGTAGACTACAAGCATCCACTGGAGATAAAATGCTGCTGAAACACAAGCCAAGGCCAAGTAACAACATATGCATCTGCTAAGCACTGCACTGGCTGGTGGCCTGGAAAAAAAGCCAGGACTTTAATTAATAAACTACACTTCAACAAACTATCTTTGGTAACGGCCTCAACTAGATGTGTTCGGAGCAGGATTGCAACCAGTAAATAATTAATCTTGCCTTTGTGGTTCTAAGTCAGACACTGAAGTGTAAATGCTCGCTGTATCCTTGTGCAGGGTATGTCACCCCCAAAGTTTTTCCTCCCCACTGCTCCCGACTGATGAAGAAGCCAGCAAAATAACCTGCTAATGACCAAGGAGCAATCGAGTACAACGTAGCACCACGGGGCACATCTACACATCCTTCATTTGATAAAAAGTTTTTCTTGTTATGTCAGAACACATTCTCATCTGCTTGAAAGCACAAGGCAGGCCAAGTTCACACAGACAGAACCACCTGCACGTATGTTCCTCTGTTAATGAAGGTTAGATAACAATGACTTCAAGCTATGCCCCTTCGTGCACAGCCAGCCACGGTTGGGCCCTTTATTAATGGCACGGCACTACTACATAAACTCACATAAACACAAAAGCCATTCTTTATCTGCCCCATTTAGAGGAGAGTTCATTTCTAGACATGCCAAAGTTCAGCCAAGTGAAATCTTATGCTACAAGTCATTATTTTTACCATTTTGCCGTTAGTTTTGGGGCAGTTTATAGCTGTTACGAAAGTACCATAGACTGTGCCACAGCCCACTCACTCTGTGGCTGAGCAAGCAAGAGCGTGCTATGGAGGAGGACTCTGGTTCTTCATTAGTTTTTGAACTCTTGACCTTTTTGTTCAGTAAAAACATTTGCACTATGCTAGTTATTTTATAAGCACGCTCCTCTCCACTTACAGAGAGAGCGAGAGAGAAAAGGAGCAAACAAATTACAAATGACTATCATAGCTCAGACATACACAACTACCAGTGTATCCTGCACCCACACAATCACTTCAACCAAACAAAGTGTAGCAATGGAAAGAAAAATTACAGTTATTTGGTCTCTGACCTTGTCAACATTTTTTCCTCCCATCCCACACCCTTCTCCTTTCCCTCTGGCTGTCAGCACTGCTCCTTCAGCAGCATATATTATTTCTAGATTGGGAAGTTTCAAAGTTTTCAGACCTTGCTTCATCTTAACAAGCCTCATTTGCTAACGACAGCTTATGTGATGCTAACTTGGAGCATGCCTTTTTCCTCTAACAGCCAGGGCCATGGGGCACTCTGGTAAATAGAGAGCATGAGGAAGCAGCCTCTTGGTGTGGCCAGGCTGCAGGAGCAAATCACAAAACACTGAGACAGACAAGTGAAAAAGAAAACATAAAATGGGAATGTAAGTAAATACAAATGCTGTTTACAGTAAAGAACACACTCTGCAGCCTGTACCCCTTTCTCATTAAAAATGAAGTTTTTGAGTGTCCTTCATTATTTCCAGATGTTGCATTTTTCCCCCCCAACATCTGTTACTGTTCACTTTTTAAAATGTGATGTTACAGATTATTCAGCAGGTTTTTTTCCTGTTACTAAACAAAAAGATGTTTGAAATTCCCCTGCCAAATATTTAACTCTGGTCAATAAATGTCTATGAAGAAAACCACTTTCACAGATGGAGCTCTCATCTGCAGCTGCAATACTTTCAGTGTATCTGTCAGAGGCTGTAGCTTTCACCTTTTATTACTGGTCCAGATATATGGGTCTGTTGGGTTCTTTTGAAAAGATACTGATGCTAACAAAAACACATGCAAGAAGTGTTGAAACAGATCAGCTCTCCTACTATTACTCACTGATCCCCCAAACCCACTACTAGGAATGAAGGAAAAAAATCCAAATGGACCTTTAAAGGCTGTTCATATAATCTCATGTTAATAAAAATAAATGCACCCTCTTGTGTGTTATGGGCAGCACCATCCACCCAGTACTTAAAACCAAAAGTAATTAGTCTATGCTTCTTTATGTAGCTTGTTCTCGGATGCTTTTTACATCTGCAAAAGACAATAAAGAAATCCTTTCTCTCAAGTTCTCTGCTGCTGTAAAAAGTGCTCCAAATTCCTTCTTAAGAATTCGGATGTTCTTCCTCGAAATTGCAGTGAACCCAGGCTTCAGGATAGATGAGTTTTGCCTCCGATAGGATCCCATGGGACCCACATAAACATAACTCAGACTTTGGGCAAGAGGAAAGTGATACAAAATGCCATTGCTCTCCATTACCACATATGTTATGCGGCCCGTAACATTTAAATTACAAGCACATGTGGTATCTCGTTCAGATATGTGACAGGAAATACCATTTTTAGCATATTTTTAGCATGTATGTTTTAGCCAACAAAAAAAGGTGGCTAAAATAAGAGTTGAACCTAAATGCATCAATTCCAGCAAATCCAAAAGGTGTGACTCATCTCAATTCATCCTCTTCTGCCCAAAAACAATCTTCCCATTTATCATATTAACTCCGTCCCTCAGCATTTAATGAACGGTACTTGCAGCTTAATTTCTTCATTTAAATACCTCAAGGATCTAAGGAAAAGAAATCCTAGCCCATTATTGAGAGATTTTATGGGCTGTAACTATTACTGGGTCCTTTGTTGCTTTGAAAATCCCAGATCAAATCTTCAGCAAAAACAGCGTTCAGCTTTTATGCCTTGCTGGGATTAACATTCTCTCTTCCTACAGTGGAACATGGATAATAACTTCCTACTCACTCCAAGGTGCAATTTAAGATACAGATTTTGGTACTTTCAATCTAGATACGGCTTGGTCCTCAGCAAGCTCAAGATGCTGACTTGCCATCCAGCAATGTCCCCCACCACCCTGATGGGAGTGGCTTTGTATCATCTGCTCCACTCCAGGGCAGCAGCATCTGAGCCAGCACAGCGCACCACTGAGCTCCCCAAACACCTCACTCCCAGGGTCTTCCCTAACGTGTGGCACCAGCTGAAACCCTCAAGCACATCCCTCTGGGTTTAAGCACAAGGGCCTCTTTTACAAATCTTGGAGAAGCGTGGTGTCAGCTCATGGGCAATGGCAGGGAAACACCTCCCTTCTGCAAAGCATAAAGTTAGGAAAAGCAATGTTTAATAGACAGTACTCATAGTCAAAAAAAACCCACATAGAAAAACATTATTTTATAAATACAGTCCTTATTGCCCCTCTAGCTCCAGAAGCCATCACAGATTCAAAACTGTTGGGCTGTTTATCCTCTAAATAAATGCTCTTCATAGCAGGTGAGCATGTACCTTATGCATGCCACTTGCATAGCGGGGTCTTACTGGGCAAATATCAACCTCACAAATTGTTTCAAGCTCAAAAAAAAAAGCAGATTTACCTGCACAAAGTGTGACAAAACAGTTAAATCATCCTTTCAAAATAAGACGAGCTCTTTACACAAGCTCCTCTGTCTGTGGACAACACCTGGTTGTTACATTTCCATCCTTCCAGAACGACTGTGGACCCCATACACTACTACACGTCAATTATATTTCCAGAAATGTCATCTGTAGCACAAAGCCTATACAGAAATTTAACACAAAACTCTGCATACTGCGCACTCTGCAGTGAAGCTGTCCCATAGCGATGCCATATGAGTTGTTAACATTTCTTGTACAAATACATAGACAATTCTTCAAGCAGCTTGCCATAAAGTGTAATAATCTCGCAGGAAAATACAAATTCCCCGCAGTTTAAGCAATAAAGCACATATGGTATATAAAATACCCTAAACGTTTGTAAGCCCTTGTGATATCCAAGTAAAATACGGCAGATTTATCTGTATTTTACAGCCATATTCTTTGTATCACCGTTTTGTTTATTACTTAACTACGCAGAAAACCTTGAAGCGTATCGTCTATGTAAAATACTGCTTGAATTATGTCAATTTGCCTCAAATCTTATTTGAGACAACATACGGCTGCACTTTTATTTAACTCTGCTCTATCTCCCCTAGACACACACAAAAAAAAACGTTCTCCAACCTTTACCTCTGAAATAAGCATAAGCAAAAGGCACAGCTGACGGGCAACAGGAATTTCTTGGGTTTTGCTTGTATTTGGGACATATACATGGATTAAGTCTCTCACTGCATTATTCATTTTGTTACTTTTAGAAAATAAGGAACTGGTGTAATAGTCAAAAATATACCCTGACTTCAAAGTGTAACGTGAACCTATATTTACATTGCTCGCTCTCCAGGGCTTAGGCACAGCTGGGAGAAGTTTGGAGCTCGCAGCTAATCTGTTTAATCTGGAATTCCTTACCCTTGGCCCGGAGAGCTGGAGGAATTAAAGCTTTCAGCTTTGACAGTGCACACATCCCCAGAGCAAAGGCAGACAGAACTCATGTGAACGTCTCTCACTATTAGCTTGTTTCTGCCTTGAGTCAAAGGGGAGTTTACAAATAAGGTGGTTGGTGCTTGGCACGCGTAAGCAAGAAAAAAAGAACGTTTTTAAAGGCATCAACACAACACATCACAGTATGTTCCCAAGTGGAGACAACTCTTACTTTCTTAGCTGGGGAGAAACACATGTCAGAGGCTTAAACAGCCTCTAGAGAGGATGGTCTCACGCAGTTTGGGACACGGGGCACTCCCCAACACAAGGACAAGTACCAGCGGCCACAGCACTGACACTCTGCACACCAGGAGACCATCCAGCACGCAGGAGGGATGCTACACAGAGGCACTGGATGAAGGAGGCCTGAAGAAATGCTGGCTCCTCTGCCTCTCAGAATCACATCTCATGCTTTAGAGGTTGCAAGCAAATATGAGATTCACACAGGAGGGAGAACCTACGGGAAGCTCTCAAATGGAAAATGAAAAAAAAGCATCAGTGCTGCCTGATTTGCATCTCTGCTAACTGTTCCAGCCTGCTCAGCTGTGGTTGAAGTGAGTCTTCCCCAAAGAAGTAGCACTTCTTGCTTACAGCAGGAGGAGGTTAGATGGCGAGGACCTTCCTGTTTATAGGAAAATTTGGCATAGTTATTCAAAACAATTCCCATCTTTGCCATGAAATAATCACCCAAACCTCAGCTGCTATGAACTCTAAATAAACGCCTTTTCATGTCTAGATCCATTCTGGGAGAGCTTCTCTAACACTCAGATGTGAAGTCATTCAAAGCTGCCTCAAAAAGACAACAAAACATCACGCATGACCGGCCTTCTGTGCAGCACAGTCAGCTCCAACCCGTCTCCCCATGTACCCTAAGCCCTGATTCCCACACCCTCCCTCGCCCTGCTCCAGTGGTCACACCACCACCCGTGAGTCAGAGCAGCTTTCTCCTTCAGCATTTTCTTAGCTGGAAATAGGAATAAAGGCAGGAAAGCCTACAGATAACGCTCTACTGGAAGTGCCTGTAGGATTTTAGGGGGCCATGCCAAAGAGGCTTTCTGCAGAATTGAGAGATTTTCATAAATCGCACCAGTGCTGTCACCTAGCATCTGCACCACCGTGCCTCTCAAGGCTTCTTCGCAGAGTTTATTATCACAAACATAACTTTTGGAATGGGATAAAATAAACTAAATAGAATAAACTAGAAATAAACAAACCAAAATAGAAATCTAATGTTAGTGTCATTGGGCAAGATAACAGAATGGAGACTTGAAGCCACTCTTGGAAGTCACTCAAAAGTTTCTCCATCAGTGCACACAGCCAAGCACTGAGCTGCAGAAAACAGGAGGAGACCTCTTACCCTGAAGGCCACCTCAGTCACCTGAACAGAACTAAAAAGCTACTGGCAACAATTCCTATACTGCTTGCTGTGACTTAGCCAGTATGCAGACACGTTACAAAGCACATGAATCAGTGAATGCAACAGCACGGAGAAGTCAATTACCAGCTACAAAATGCTCAAGGATCACAGTGCTTGCAAGGAGCACTTTCCAGCATTAAAAAAGTGTTCCCAATCCACAGTTACACAGCTGCACATACCTATTTTGTTTCAAGGAGATGCATCACATCTTGCACCACATCACCAAGTTTGGGTAAATCTGGTACATTAGAAAGAGCCAGGAACAGGTACACTTTATAGCCTCTTTGTTTTTATATATATATAACAAAAATGACCAAAAAAAAAGCGGTTATCTTGGACAGATCATCAGGACTAAGCACAAGAATAGCAAACACCAATACTCAACACAAGTCTAAGCATCCTTCTCAGGCCAATCAGTTCTAACTTCAGAGTCAGTTCCTCTAGAAGAGACTCAGAAAAAAGAAAATCTTGGGTTTCCAGTTTTCAAGTTCAAAGGGTGACTTTCCTATCCCTGCAGGTGACAGACCATGCCAGGTCTATGTCTGGTAGCACGTGTTTCTGTGCATCTTTGGATTGCAAGCTGGTATCTGAGAAGGCAGGATGAGGGGTACCCATGCTTGTGCTCCATTTGCTAGGCAACAGGCGTTGGTCAGGAAAAACCCCAAGAGGACACAATCTGCTATCAAAGACAGTAGGAGCATTTTTACTAACTCGTATGTGAACCGGATTAAACCCTAAGAACCACAAAATGGTTCTCTATGTTGAACTGAATGTCTTTAACAGAAAAAAAAAAAAGCTCTTTTTTTTCTAGAAGAAATAGAAAGCCTGATCAAATCAATATTAACTAATCTGTATTCTTATTCTCTTCCTTCCTGGATACCACATTGCCTTCTAAGACACATCGCTTGTGCGCAAGGCATGACTGCATCTTCTCAAAGCAAAATAACTACATGTAGCTGTGGACTGGGAAAGCTTTGAGGTTTTTATGTTAGAAAGTGCTCAGCGCAAGCCTGTGATCATTACATGGTTTGTAGCTGGAAACTGGCTTTGGATTGACTACTCTGTGCTGTTGAACTTGATTTCTTCCTATTATCTGCTCAGACAAGATATGTAAATCATTTTTAATTCACTTCATTGTGCATATGCATGTTTTTCTCATGTATACAACACACCTCTCCATGAGGCTTTTCTTCTTCCTACAAATGAAACTCCCTAATTAAAAGATGGAGGAGGGGGAGGAGGCTGGGGCTGCTGAACTGCGGGGAGCAGCATGGGTGTACCCCTGAAAGATGCTTCTGTTCCCACTCCCATTCAGTTTACTCAGCCAGTCCTGCTTTATCCTCTCTGAATCACTCCTCTTCAGCATCACCATAGTGACTGCATAACTTACACTCTGTAGGCAGATTTCAGAGAGCCAATGGACAGTGGCAGAAGAGTCTCGTGTAAACTGTTTATTGACACTAGCTGACGTTTTATTGTACAGAAGGTTGGAGGGTTTTTTTTAATTAAAAAAAAAAAAAAAAAAGCCAACAAATCCTCAGCATAGTACTTTGGCCTGGAAGAGAGGAAAACAAATCTATTTTTATTTACAGTGCTTCTGCAGGTCACTAAGTTAATGGAATGTTACTGCATCTACTGAAGCAATTTTTAACTGTGTTTAGGAAACATGTTATTATTAGGAACACACAAACATCCCACAAAAGCACTCTGGTCACTACCGTGCTGCAGAGGGCTCTGGCAAGTAGTTTAAACCCCCCAAGTCCCTCCCTCTCCCCTCCCCCTCAGCAGACACAGAGATTTGTAATATGCTACCAAGCAGCAGAAATGCAGTTACGGGTGGCTGGCCCACTTCTGTGAAATAAACAGCTTGGTTTTTTTAGTATTAAGCAGCCCCGTTGATGAAAAAAAAAAAAAAAGGCCTGAACGGTTTTTCACACAGATAACATCAAAATATTAAACTGGTCATGGTCAGACATTACTTAAAACCTGGTCCTCTGCTAGTGTTTGCAGTGTCCAAGGGAAGTGGTGGATGAAATGCCACAAAGAACACTTCAAAAACTCTTGCCTCTAATCTCACCAGTGAATATTAAAAAGCAGGGAATCTAAATACTGTATTTAACATGCTCACTGAACAACATAATACATTCTCCTGTTGGTTTTTCTTTATTCACATTTAAAACTGTCTCATGCTTTAGTGCCCAGCAAACAAGCACTAGTACCTACACAGGAACTACAGGGTAACAGATGACATAAGATTTACAGAGCTCTTCTAACCTGAGAAGTACTGCCTGACAGATATTAGTAATATTTTATGAAAAAGCAACTCTCTTCCAGACTTCAGGATCCTCCCCTCCTCTCTACCTTAAAGCCTTATAAGAATACTATCACTAATGAGAAGGACAGTCACAATTAAATTCTTCTTTGTTTATTTGGACAGAAGTATTTTTAATAGCTCCTGATGACAGTCATGTCAGAGAGTATAATTCACAGTGCAGTCACCCAAAAAAAGGCTCATTTGGGTTCCTCTCATAAAGCTTTTTAAGACAGATCTGTGGGTAGCCTGGCTTTCTGAAGCAACCGACTTCAGCTCATATTTATACCACTCAAAAACACAAGAAAAGGAGTGGTGGAGTAGAGGGATCTTGTTTACCAATACATGAAGTAAATACTGTCCACAATAGTCCATCTCTGTTCATGTAACTGGGTGCATTTCACACTGGAGTTAACATTGCCACATGGAAAAACTTAAAAAGTTTATCTTAGTTTGCTATTTAGAGATCTGGACCTGGGCAGCAATATCAAAAAGCTAGGCTGTTAAGCTTTACAAATCCAAATAATCTTTAAAGTGATAGAAAATAACACTCCTCATGCAGAAGGAAATGAGGAGAGGGAGAATAATGAAAGCTGAGCATGAAACAAGGACCTCATACCTGCCTTCAGGCAGAATTTCCCATCAATGTTGTTTACAACTCCAGCCAAACTCTCTGTTCTACAAAATACTCTGCTCAACTACAACTAGTTATGGAGAAGGGCTAAGCTCCCCTCCCCACATAGCTAGCCATACACACAGCCAAGAAAGCAGCTAATCCTTTTCATAACATTTTCTCACTGTAGAAGTCCTTTCAGTGCCCTAAACCAGGCAACTCAAGGTTTTTGTCTTCAGCTACCTCTTTTTCTGCTTCTCTTGCACACACAGCAGAGCCTCAGCCTCCAGACACAGAACACCAAAATGAATAGCTCATATTTGAGAGCCTCAAGCTCCAAAACTTCTGTTCCCTCCTCCCCAGACAATCATTACCACTCTTCCAAAAAAAGCTAAGTCCTGTTTGCAGAGAAATCAGTGAGGGCTTCTAGTACGCCCCACCTCAGAGAAAAAACATAGAGTAAGGGTAAACTTCTGGAACTTAACTTTCAGTGGGCTCCCATAAAATACCCTCATCAGCATTTTTCCTCCTACATTTCATAAGTGCTCATATTTGCCACAAGTATCAGAACACCTACATCTTTAAAAAAATCCTTGCTGAAAAGCCCCCCTTCGGAGAGCACTTATTTAATGCCAGAAAGTGAAAACTGTCTGTACTCTTTCTCATCTACAGTATGCTGGAAATACCATCTCTGGAGTCTGCCCTGCGGGGGATATGGTAAATGCAGCCCGATCATCTCAGCCCCGCGGCACATCCTCCTGCAGCCGCTCCGGCTGCCTTCCCAAAGCCCCGCACCCCGCTGGATGTGCGGGAGGGGTTCCTGCAGCAGTCACTCCCAACGCCAGGAGCCTACACGCATAGTTTAACATCCGCAGCTGAAACTACAAAATATGAGGAAGGCTCCAAGAACTCATTTCACTGCAAGTATTAGGTTAAAATAAAACGTCTCCATTGCCTCAGCCTCCTCCCTAACAAGGCAAAAGTCATGGGAACTTGATCCTGCGGGATGCCCGTCACCCAAAGCCCACCGATTTCCATAGCGGTTCA
>NW_008582140.1:31979-32179 GCF_000691845.1 Merops nubicus
TTGAAAAAAAGAAAGAAAGGAAAAGGAAAAGGGGAGAAGGGGGGGGGGGGAAGGGAAAGGAAAAGGAAAATAAAATTAAAAAAAAGAGAGCAAAAAGATGAAAAAGAAAATAAAAAAAGAAAGAAGAAAGAAGAAAAAGGAAAAAAGAAAGTAAAAAAGAAAAAAAGATAAGAAAAAAAGAAAAAAGGTGAGAAAGAGAA
>NW_008582140.1:32197-32446 GCF_000691845.1 Merops nubicus
AGAAAAAAAAGAAAAAGAAAAAGAAGAAAAAAAAAGAAAAAAAGTAAAATAAGAACCAAGACAAGGGGAAAAAAAAAAAAAAAGGTGAGAAAGAGAAAAAAGTAGAAGAAAAAAGAAAGAAAGAAAAATAAAAACGCACCGGATATTATTATTTTTAAATTCCTGTCCTTACACCAAAACAAAGCAGCCCCATCCACCGTCCCGTTTTCAGCCAGGACTTCTCCCTGCGCCAGAACTGCCGGGAAAATT
>NW_008582141.1:0-5828 GCF_000691845.1 Merops nubicus
CCCGGGGCCTTGGCGGGCTCCCAGTGGCGTGGCGCCCCTGAGGGCTCCGGCTGTGTGTGCGTCCTTCACCTCTGCGCGTCCAGGCGAGTTCCCTTGATCCGCGCAGCCACTTCAGAAGTATATTCCAGTATCCTGGGACTCCCTGTTAAGAGGCTGGCCCCCGAATTTCGTGTCAAACCATCTCTCCTGAAACGTATCAACACTTAATCTTGTGTATACTGGATTGTTGGATTGTGGTTAGAGGGGGACAAGACATAGTGACCCCATCACCTCTGGAAAACCTACCAAAAAAAAGACATGAGTTGCCATATTATCATAGAATACCAGGGTGGATGGGACCTCAAGGATGATCTGGTCCAACCTTGCCTGGCAAAAGCATGATCTACGTAAGGTGTCTCAGCACCCTGTGCAGCCAAATCTTAAAAACAGCCAATGTTGAGTACTCCACCACTTCCCTGGGAGATTATTCCAACGGCTGACTGTTCTTGTGAAAAATTTTCCCCTTCTGTCTAACCAGCATCTCCCCAGGAGTAACTCGGACTCATTACCCTCATGTTTTCCATGTGACTCCTTGTAAAGAGAGTCTCCATCTTCTTTGATGCTATATGGGTGTGTAGCAATAGGACGAGAGATAATAGTTTTAAACTAGAGTAGGGTAGATTTAGATTACACATTAGGAAAAAGGTCTTTACTGTGAGGGTGGTGAAACACTGGAACAGGCTGCCCAGAGAGGTGGTAGATGTCCCATCCCTGCAAACATTCAAAGTCAGACTTAATTTGCTCTAAGCAACCTGATCTAGTTGGGGATGTCCCTGTTTACTGCAGAGAGGGTTGGACTAGATGACTTTTAAACTCCCCTTCTGACCCAAAGCATTCTATGATTCTTGGTATCCAGCCTTTAAATACTGGAACAAGGTGATAAGGTCTCTCCTAAGCCTTCTTTTCTCAAGGCTGAACTAACCCAATTCTCTCAGCCTTTCCTATAGAAAACCAAAGTTTTAACAAAATCTAAAAGCTTCTTCTAAATTTTTCAGGTGTCTGTGACCCCTTTCCAAATAGGTGAAGGACAAGAAAGTCATCATGAGTCATCAGCATGGCTTCACCATACTTTGGCAACATGGTAAACTTGTAGAACTAAGAGACTGGCTTGGTAGGTGAGGGGAGAGCAGTGGATATTGTCTACCTAGACTTCCAAGGCCTTTAACACTATCTCCCATGAGATCCTCACAGAAAAGCTGCTGATGTGTGGGTTGGGTGGGCAGTGAGGTGGTTTGAAAACTGGCTGAATGGCTGGGTCCAAGAGGTGGTGATCAGTGCTGCAAAGTCTAGTTGGAGGCTGGTAACTATCAGTGTAACCCAAGGGTCTGCAGTGAGTCCAGTCCTATTTAACATCTTCATTAAAGATCTGGATGAGGGGGCGAAGTGTATCCTTGGAAAGTTTGCAGATGAAACAAAACTGGGAGGAGTGGCTGATACATGAGGGAATATCATAGAAGCTCAACAAGGGGAAGTGCAAAGTCCTACACCTGGGGAGGAACAACTCCATGCACCAGTGCATGCTGAGGACCACCCAGGAAAGCAGGTTGGCAGAACAGGACCCCAGGGTCCTGGCAGACACCAAATTGAACATGAGTGAGCAACTGAACCCTTGCAGCAGGGAAGGCAAATGGTGTCCTGGGCTGCATTAGATAAAGTATTGCCAGCAGGTCCCCTCCATTCAGCACTGGAGAGGCCACACCTAGCTTAACATGTGTTCAGTTTTTGGCTCCTGAGTACAAGACAGACATGGATATACTGAAAGGAAAGAGTCTAATAAAGGGCCACAAAGATGATGAAGGCTCTGGAGCACCTCACACATGAGGAAGGGCTTGAGGGAGCTAGAACTGTTCAGCCTGTAGAGGAGGAGGCTCAGGGGTGTCTTATCAATGAAGGGAGGGTACCAAGAGGACAGAGCCAGGCTTTTTTCAGAAGTGTACAGTGACAGGACCAGATGCAATGGGCACCAACTGAAACACAGGAGGTTCCCTCTGAACACCAGGGAACACTTTGTCACTGTGAAGGTGACCGAGCACTGGCACAGGTCACCCAAGGAGGTTGCAGAGTCTCCATCCTTGGAGATACTCAAAAGCCACCTGAATGTGGTCCTGGGCTGATGGACCTGAGCAGGTGGAGGTTGGACCAGATGACCTCCACAGGTCCCTCCCAACCTCAGCCCTTCTGTGATTCTGTGAAGTTGGTGTGAATGCAGGCCTGGGAGGCAGGAGAGGTACTGGCAAGTTACTTTTCCATAGGCTTGGTTGTGCTTATGAATCTACTTGTCAATTGCCTTCACAACGGGGAAATCAAAGAGTATTTTTTCTTCAAACCATGGCTAAATGGTTTGGAGCAGGTGGAACTGGATTTTGCAAGTGAGTCTGTTATGGCACCACAGCTGGTCAGGGATTTTATGGCATGCATGGCGCTTGCACAGGGGTTACTTGTGTTCCTTGAGGCCTGTATGGTTGGTTTTATGCAGATTTATAAAAGATAATTTATGAGAAAGTAAAAGTGAATTAATTTTAATACTGCAAAGAAGCAAAAGGATACAGCTATAGATAGACAGCTGACACGTGGCCAACTGAGTAAAGCGTAGAAGAAATGCAGCTTTGAATATTGATTTTTTCAATATATATTAGAACAAATGAACCTTGAAAATAATGTTGCAACATTGTGTGATCTTGTGGAGTTGACAGTAGAGAGGCAGAAAAGGTTGGTGGAGTTAAATATTCCCATTCTGTGCTTGTGGAAAAAGACAAATGTTGCAGGCAGATCACACAATGATGAAATACTTTTCCACAGTGCTTAAGCAAATATCAGTCAAACAGCAGATATCAATGTGGTTTTGCTTTAAAGCAGGTAGGGAGTTGAGTATTTCCCAGTTACTACTGATAGGAAGAGGTTTGGACATTAAAAATCTTCCAAATTAGGCCTAAATGAGAAGGTTCAGTCACACAATGTGGATTTCAGACAAGAAGGAGAGTATTTGTTTATATGGGTTTACTTACTGATTTAATCAAGTCTCAGCAGGGGCTTATTTCATAAAGATTTACTTTGCAGACTTTTGCCAGCACAACCATCCTGCGTAGGACACGATTACACGTGGCACAAGCCTTGCTGTAACTATATCTAGGTCAATAAAAGTTTTTGTTGACTTTGGTTCCTGTCTAAATGTGAGAAAGTGGCACCTGTGCCAGCAGAAAGGGTGCTGCTAAGGACACAGGCTCTGGCTCTGCAAAGGGCAGCCTGTCTTAGGGGAGACTCTTGTGTGAGGTTGTCAGTACTACCTGATGTTCTGACTAAGAAAACTAGAAATACTTCAAAATCAAGGTTGTATGTACTAAATTAGCATGTGGCTGGCTACCTAGAGCATCTAAACTTGCAATATTTTCAATAGAAACTCATCAGCAGCTGGGAGTATTTCTAAAGAGTTTAGAGTTCTTGCCACTTTAGTAGTTGTATCAACCTGAGAAAACTGGCCACAAAGGAAGTCCTGACACAGTTTGTCAGCTGGAGGTATGTGGTGAAGAGAGGTTGTTGTGGATTTGTCAAGATGGCCAGAACATAAGCAAATGTGATTTATTTTGATGGGATGAGATGCAAGGCTGTACACCTGGAAAAGACTTTATGCACTAAAATGTAGCTCGTTTCGAGGCAACAGTGACTATAATCTCCAAAAATCATGGGAATAAAGCAGATGGGTCTAAAAGCATTATGTGAATATTAGCTGACTTGGCAAAAAACGATAATTTTCTGGATTTGGCTGCCAGGAAATACTGAGTACACCTACATTAGGGCAGTATTTGGCACAACTGCGATTCCTCGCTGAATTCTGTGTTCACGTTTAGCACCAGTAATTGAGGAAACATATTGAAAATGTTGGGAAGAAGAGCTTCAAGAATTAAAAAAAAATGAAAAATATGCTTTATATCTGAGACTGAGAAAGTGAGATCTACCTGGTTTTCTTTTTGGTAAGCTAGGAGGAGACCTCGATCAGTATGTACACAAATGAAACAGGTACTTCACATGGAAAAACTTTCCAAGCTACCTGGCAAAGGTAGAACAAGATTTACTTGATCTTTACAAAAGACAGTTCCAAAATAGTTGTAGCTGCGTGGGATTCTGCTATAAATACAGCAGGAGCTTCTGTTTCCTTTCAAACTTGTCGTGATGGCACATTTTATTCATGTTCGGAAAGGCGGCAATATGCTTCTAAAGAAAATAAGCCAACATTTCTTGACATGATGCCACTGAAACTGATACTTAGGCTTAATATAATGCTGAGTCTGCCTTTTCAAACCCAAAAAACAATAATTTGGAGGGATCCACAGACAGGCTGCAGGATTGGTGTCTGTGAAAAATAAAATGCCAACAATAACATGGAGTTGCCCTTCCCATTTAATCCTTTTTTTCCTCTGTTGAGCACACAGATCTTCTCCACTCCAGTGAATCAGTGTAATCAATCTCGTAACTCAAGATATTTTGGCAAGAAAATGAAGTCTTTGTGTGACAGGGACACTTGAATGATCTGTGTAAATAACAAGCACGACTTTGTCCTTTCAAACTTCTCCAGAAAGAGATTTTTAGATGTGTTTGCAAGATGAGCAATGAAGTTAAACCACAGGGAGGAGGAAAAGAAAACCTGTCTAGTCTTGTACCAGTTGGCAGAGGACACCTAAAACTCTGCATCAGTAAACAGAGTCTTATATTTGGGCTGACTCTTGCCTCTGAATAAAAGGTGGCTTTAACAGCTGAATAATCTCATTATGCACACCCAGGCCTGTGCCTGCTGTCATAGCCAAGTATTTCTGTGTGCTTGTTCTAAGTCTAGAGGGGTGTAAACACTTCTCCATACCCAAGAAAAAGCTTCTGTCAGAATCTGGAGTCTACATGTAAAATAAATACCAGAGTCACACTCTGAAATTCTGGATTGTGCCAGCTTTTTCCAGCTTGGGTGACTTCAGGGTTGCCTAACAGCTGACACCATGTCCAGACGTGCAGATCGTGGGCATTTCAAATACATTGGGAAGTTTTGTACAACTAAATTTACCATTGCAAAATGCCTAGGGATGTCCAGACAAGAATACTGACAGGACAGGAGAATGGGGATACCACATTTAGTATCCTGGGCTGCATCAAAAGCAGCATGGCCAGCAGGTGGAGGCGATTCTGCCCCTCTGCTCTGCTCTCCACCTGCAATACTGTTCAGCTCTGGAGTCCTCAGCACAGGAAAGACATGGACCTGTTGGAGCAGGCCACAGGAGGCCACAGAAATGATCAGAAGGCTGGAACCTCTCTGCTGTGAGGAAAGGCTGAGACAGCTGGGGCTGTCCAGCCTGGAGCAGAGAAACCTCCAGGGAGACCTCACTGTGGCCTCTCAGTACTTAAAGGGGGCCTATAAGAAAGCTGAGGGTAATCTTTGTAGCAGCACCTGTAGCAACAGGGCAAGGGGCGATGGTTTTAAACTAAAAAGACGGAAGATTGAGACTAGATATAATGAAGACATTTTTTACAGTGGGGGTGGTGAGCCCCTGGCCCAGGTTGCCCAGCGAGGTGGCAGATTCCCCATCCCGGGGAACACTCCAGGCCAGGCTGGACGGGGCTCAGAGCGACCTGCTCCAGCTGCCAAGTCCCCGCTCAGCGCAGGGGGTTGGGCTCGATGGCCTGCAGAGGTCCCTTCCGACCCAAGCCGGCCTGTGCTCCTGTGCCTAAATCACCCGTTACGTAATAACGTGACATAACGACACCGTTATTCGCAGCATTTTACGGCGGCGGCCGCTGACGGGTCAGGG
>NW_008582142.1:0-11613 GCF_000691845.1 Merops nubicus
CTGCAGACACCAAGGTCAGAGAAGAAGAGGAAGGAGGAGGAGGTGCTCCAGCCACTGCAGCAGCCATTCCCTTGCAGGCTTGTGGTGAAGAACAGGGTGATGCAAGTAGTACCTCTGCAGGTCATGGAAGTCCCCAGTGCAGCAGATGTCCACCCTGCAGCCCATTGAGGACCTTACACCAGAGCAGGTGGAGAAGCCCTGAAGGAGGCTGCAGCCCATAGAGAGCCCCCACCAGAGCAGGCTCCCATCAGGACTTGCAGCCTGTGGAGAAGAGCCTGTGTGAGCTCCACACAGGAGCAGGTTTTCTGGCAGGAACTGTAGCCTGTGGGAGACCCATGCTGGAGCACTCTGTTCCTGAAGGACTACACCCCGCAGAACAAACCTGTGCTGGAGCAGTTCTTGAAGAAACACCATGTATGTGAAGAACCCATGCAGGAGAAGTTCATGAAGGACTATATCTTGTGGAACAGCTCCCACACTGGAGCAGGGGAAAACTGTGAGAAGGAAGGTGGCAGAGGTGAAGAGTTATGGACTGACCACAACCCCCATTCCCCATCCTCCTGCGTCACTCAGGATGAAGGAGGTTGAAGAATTGGAAAGTGAGTAAAGTTGAAGCTAGGAAGAAGGGAAGGGTGAGGGGAGTTGTTTTTAGCTTTGTCTTCATTTCTCACTATCCTACTTTACTTTTAGTTGGCAATTAATTAATTTAATAATAACTAGTTTCCAATAAATTAATTGAAGTCTGTTCTGCTTGTGATGATAATTGGTGAGTGATTTCCCTGTCTTTAACCTGACCCATAGGCTTTCTATGTCTTACTCTCCCCCAGGCCTGCTGAGGAAGGGGAGTGATAGTGCAACTTGGTGGGCACCTGCCAGCCAGCCAAAATCAACCCACCACAAAAGGCACAAATTTTCCAAATCTTGTACCTAATCATGAAGATGATATGATATCTGGTGACTACAGAAGAGATGAGCAGCAAAGTGAAGGGTCTGTCTGCATTTCTGTTCAGACATTTTAAAGATGAGTTTTAAAGACTCAGTTGAAAGGGATCACAACTGGTATTTTTTAAAAAAATATTATTATCAGGGATTTCATAGAATCATAGAATCATAGAATCATAGGGGTTGGAAGGGACCTCGAAAGATCATCCAGTCCAACCCCCCTGCCAGAGCAGGGTCACCTAGAGTACATCACACAGGAAGGCGTCCAGGCGGGTTTTGAATGTCTCGTTCAGACACTTTAGAAACAAACAAACAAAATATCTCCTGGCGACTACTGCTCTTTCACTGCAAGTATCACAATATTAGGTATGTTCTGAATCTCAGACAGGAAGCTGAAAAATACATTCTTTATTCAGATTCAATATAGGGGTTTTTTTTAATTGTTACTTAGAAGAGAATTGAATTCACTATATTCCTGTCAAAACCTCAAATATTACCTACATGGAAGGACTTCTTGCCAGTTATTATTTTCTTATTAGAGGAAAAATATTATTTTTATGAGGTATATGGTGGAGTGATGAGCTAGTATAAAAATTCTATCAGGAGACAAAAAGAAATAATCCTAAGCTTTTGGAAACTCCTCCTGTCACATAAATTTCACATATACTTTTGCATCTTTCTTGCCTGCAGGTTGTTCTGTTTGAAGCCACAAAATACCACATGACACTTCAGGGAGCAAAAAGAAAGAAGATGTCAGGAGAAAGAGGAACCAGAAACAGCAACACCTACATTGCCTTGTAAATATGCCAGTGTCCTATATGACATGGATAACTGATGGTACCAGTCAATAAGTGAAGGGAGAGCCTTATAAATTAAATGCAACCTACTCTGTACAAAGGGTTCATGGAAGTTCCTTCTCCTTTTGTCCTCTCAATTTTGATAAAACAGGAAGTTCAGGAACAACAGTTGCATGAAGAAAATGTGTGCAGGAAGGACAGTTAGGGAGACCAGGAAATGTAGTGAATAGTATGATAGGGCAGAGTGAAAGAGAACATTGACACAGCCAGAACTCAAGGAAAAATTCTTAAAATAATTATTGAAACAACAAGATTTAACCATTAAGGGTTTGTAATGGAGATGTAAGGTTCAACTTTGAGGATATTTGGCCCCTTGAATGGCAAAATTCCCATTGTTATGATGGTATGATAGGACTTTCAGGAACATACATAGACAGCTTTCATTGAAAAAAGGACTGGACGTTGTTTAGGTCACTATTTTCCAATGCTTGTCAAAAAATGAGGACCATCAACTGTTCAGACATTAAGCAGACCAAAGGCAGGCTTCTCTCAACAGCTACATCATCAGATAAAACAATGCTACTGAGCAGAGGCAAAACAAAACCTTTTAAACTCTTCTTACTAGATTAAAAAGGGAAATATATATGTCTCTCTCTTCTTATTACACACATCCTGTAAGAACTATGTATTGCCTAGCACATATGGTTTTCAATATGGTGATCATTTATTTTGTGAACTCTCAGTGCTGTTAGATAGCTTCCTTGAATTATTAGAGACACTTTTTCCCTTGTAATATGCAATTATTATAGCTTAACTGTTTTTTCCCAAAAAAATAAAGACATAAGTCTGTGACCTAATTAAAGTAGAACTGATTCAACTCAGGACTGTAAGGACTTTTTTTTTTAGAGACAAATACAATGAGGAGAACTAAGCCATGTAACAGTGCAAACAAGGAACTATTCTGAAATAAATAAACCCTTGATATTGCACATAAATAATCAGAGTAATAGACCTGTGGCATGAGACCTGGCAACATGAGTCGGGCAAGCTATTAAAAGTGGAGCTATGGTGTCCAGAAACTTGTGAAGATTCAGAAAATAACAGAATGGGAGTATTTGCTTTTCAGGACTAGAAAGACCACTTTCCTGACAGCCTTCAAGCAGTCTCCTGACATTTATAAAGCTACAGAATGGTGGAACAGACAATGAAAACATATTTTGAAAGCATGGCTTACTGAGGCAGTATGCAGGAGAACATGTATGTCCTCTTATTCTTTATAAACGCATAAGTTGAGTCACAGTGGTATTTGGGGGAGATTTTAGCAGATGAGGAACTGACTCAAAGGTTTTTCTTGTATAACACCAAGAAGGAATGAGAACAAGCTGAAAGAAGCAGGCACTAATTTAAGGAACTTCAAGTCCCACCAGCATTCAGCTGTTGAGAGAGATTACATTTCCCTCCTTGCCTGCTTTATAAAAATAATTATTTTTCTTTTATTGTTCTAACATGACGTAACATATTGTAGCAGACAATGTATCAAATGCTATTGTGTAACATGGTGGATTAAACAACCATATTTTTTAAGAGAGGTTTCAAAACTTAGGAAAAGGCAGGCACTTCAGGCAGGAAAGCTCTGCTACTGCCACAGAAGACCCACCATATCACTGGGTCTGGCAGCTTGATATAACTTAGACACTACTCTTTGTTCAGTTCTGATGTTACTTTTCAGTTAAGTTCCAGCACTTCATTGTGTTTAACTTTATGTGAAATAGCTTGACATTTTCAGACAGTAGTATCAAAATATATTGCACAACTGACATCATACCAAACAAAGTGTAAGAATTCGCTAAAATAAATCTTAACTCAGTTTAGCTAAAATGCCTTTACTACTTCTCAGTGTTTACCTGGACAAAAAAAGAGTTTGACCCTAATATGCACCAGAAGTCGGGAGTTAAAATTCTAAGAGTAGGTTATGTTACTGTATGCATGTACAGAGGAAATATGCATGTAATACATATATAATTTCTCTCATATTTCCTATTAATCATGAAGAACTCCAAAACACAATCTATTTTCATGCAACCAAATGCCAAAGTCTTGGTTGTTTTTTTTCTCATGATAAAACTCTGTATTAAGACCCCAGAAGGAGGAGGGAAAAAAAAAAAAGGAAAAAAGGGTTCCAAGTAAATATACAATAGTCCAGGACTTGAGATATTTAAGTTACTTTATCTCAAAGGATGATAATACAAATAACAATATTTCTTGTAGAATGTTTTTAAGCAGTTCAAGCAGATTTCACACACCAACTTACACAGATACATAAAAAAAAAAGTTCTGATTTTGATTAATGCATTGATGAAATATAAAGCAGTAAGCTGTGGAGGCTTGGGTCTAATACTGACAGCCCTAGACAAGGTTATCACAAAATGTGATCAGTGAAAAGATGACAGTATTAGACTACCACATCTTAAGGACTTACAGTCAAAGAAAATCTTTTTACAACCAGCTACTCCAAGATAAACTCTGAGAAAGGTAACTCCTAATTTAGTTGTTTAAGTCTGGATTCTTTCTGATCTTTAGCAGGCCAACATATTGATGATGACTAGAAAAAATTTCAGTGTCTGGTGCTGACAAATACAAAAGCAGTGCAACTGCTATTGGCCTAAGGAACAACAAAGTACCACAGCCTTTAAGTACCTGATAAAGTGGGATAACTGAACAGATCAGCATGTTATGCTGTTAAAAACTCTACCTCTTATTTGTTACAGAAATATGTTTTACTTGTGTTAACAATAGTCAAATATTAGAGGAAGAATTTTAATGAGGTTTCAAATGATGCATAGACAATGGTGAGATTTCTAGAAAGGGGTTGAACATGCATAAAGATTAAGAGCATGTGACTAGGGAGCTCTGTTTGTTACCTTGTAAAAAAAGCCTTGTTAATTTATACAAACCTTTTTAGAATTGCTTGATGGTTATCCGTGCACTTACAGCCAGCGATAGACAGGTGCAAGAAAGGAGATAGGAGTAATTTCATCTAACTCTACATCAGAAGTCTACAGCTGTAGCATCATGACACGTGAAATATTTATGTTGTGTTGTCACAGGGTGAACCAATAGCTGACAAAAAATTTAAAGTTTTGTAACACACTTGCAGTGGGACCAGAAGGTGACAGAGAGACAAATAATGATTACTAATCAGCTTTAGGTATGGGAATAGTCAAAGAGATTGTCCTGACACTATGTAGTTCAAGAGGCTATTGACAGCTTATGGGGACAAAGCTTAAGAGCAATAAATAGTGAAAACAACAGTCCTAGCAACAGGCATCCAAAGATATCCTGGACTGTACAAAAAGCTGGAATGGCTACATGTGGATGACAGCCCACTAGCCAGCATTTGCATACTAATGGTTTGGAGTGAGCATCCTGCTCCCCCAAGTTCGTGGTGCCAGTCACAGCTGGAACACAGGGGCAAGGACCTGTTATACTCTGACTGCTTAAATAAATTTTAGATTTTGTTTCACAGAATGATGTGGTTCTTGTGGTTAACCCACTGTAAATTCACCCAAGATGGTTCTCTATTTGGTTTCCAGACCACTGTTTCCCTTGCTGCTCAAGTTTCCCTCTGAAAAGGAAGATTTTTACAGTTAATAGATTGAAAACTGTTGCTAAGCACTACTCAGCTGACAGCCTTGGCAAGAGAATGGTATTGAAGATACATTATTCCTCCAACTGCAGATGGATTTTCCCTCTCGTTGTGCTTTTCAAATTTTGGGAGGAGTGGCAAGGAGCCTTGCTTCGATCACCTGTTTGAGAGAAGAAAGATAACTATTGCAAGTGAAAGGTTAAAATATTAAAACATATAACACAAATCCATGCATCTAAATGTCTAGAATATAGGCATATTTCTTACTAGCACTGCCATGTAAATACACTGACAATACTCTTTTTCTGGAACAATAACAGTATCTTGTGGATTGTAAATTAATTTTTACCTGTGAATGATTTATGAGAGAAGTCTAGATTGTATTCAGTGTCATTCACAAGGTTTAATACAGGAAAAAAAAAATTAAGCATGGCACACATAATTCAGGATTAAATTTTTACCTGCCTTCATTTCACTCACACACAGTTCTAAAATCAACCCAAAGGGTAATATCATTTTGAAGACAATATAACAGTATTATCTTACAGGTAATTAAAGTATCTGTGAATGATTTATGATTAAAATATTCAGATTTATGCCAAGGCAGGTAAAATTAATAATTCAAATGCCCCCGTTTTAGGAGTTTGGAAGTATTTTTTGTGAAAGTTTTAAAAATTGTCTTGAATCCTCTCTCTTAGAGCCAGAGTCAGTGCAAGTAAAACAGGACACTGCAGTAAGAACACTGCTGGAAACAACATCCTCAATACTTCTCTCTCTACATGCATGCAAGCTGCTGTGGGGACGGAGTTCCATATTTAAAAGAAATACCTTGACTGACTGAAAAGTCCTAGAATACTGGTATTTTCACTTGTTCTTTGTTTTCCTCCTCCCATTTTTCCCCTCCACATATATAATAGTCACCATTGCTTCCATATATGTCTGACAGTGCATAGTTTTTTCTTTAGTAGAGAGTTAAGTGTCTCCCCCCAGCCATTTTTTCACCACTCTGAAAATGCCACGTTAGTATTCCTCACCTCCCAGCTTCACAAAGTAGCATGTCAGCACTCCTGAAGTTTTAGCCCTATTGATTTTTTTCAAATTGAACCATAAGAGAAGTACATATTCTTTAAAGAAAATACGAAATGTGGTAGCTGATCAATAGCTTTGGATCCTGAAAGCTCTGGAGATTCAGACAAGGCCAGTGTCTGCAGCTGTGTACAGAAATTTGTGCTATTAGCTCTTCAGAGTAAGAAAACTATAACTTAAGTCTCATCTTCAAGTGTTTATAGATGCTGTCAAATTTAAACAACAGAATTTATCCCACCAGAAATGCCTATAACCACAAAACAAGTATATTAGAAGAATACAATGAAGTGCATTAGACTGGAATAAATCACTAGAACTGGTATGCTGGAAATGAGACTTAACTGGTAAACAACTTAATGTGAGAATGGAACACTACCTGATGTGGCTTTCTGCTAGTTCTTTTAGATCCATAATTTGAACCAGGTCATTAAGGGGCCTAAAAGGTGCAGGATCTGTCATCATGACCACTTTGTCATCATCCTCAAAGATGAGTATCATTTTGCCAAAAAAATATCCCAAGACAAAACACCATGTAACTGACAGCATTTCCACAGTTATAGCTCTACAGAGACAGCAAGGCTTAAAAAAACTGACATGCAAAAAAGTCAGATGGAGTCATCACGCAAACACTTCCATGAACCAGAAATGTATCAAAAGGCAATATTTTAAAAACGTGATGATGTTACAGGTTTGTTGGGTTGCAGTACTGCTAAATAGTGTCTATACTTTCTCAGAGACATAGTTGCTGGTATCAACAACAGAAATGGAAAATTTCCAAATGTGTTGTTGATTTGTTTTGAAAAAATTTGTCTTTTCTTAAAAGAAGCAGGATCTCACTCTGGTGGTAAGAATTATTAAAGTATCTTTACTCTGTGCCAACATCATCTTTAACAAGGAAAATTATTAACCTTGTTCTATTTATAACATTATCAAGGAAAAGATTCATGTATATATGTGTTCATATATTTTAAACAAGAGAGCTTTGAGAAAATAAAAAAAAATAAAAGCTCTAATATTTTACAGTTCAAATATATCACTTTCTATGTGTAAGACTTAAAAAAATTTCAGAAAGATTGGTGATGCATTTTCACATGTGTAAGCACCATCACTGTGTGCATACTCCAGAAGCACACCTATCCTGCCGTGACCTGATCGCATTAACATCTTCTACTCTGTGAGCCCATTACTCCATCAGTGCAACACAAAGCAGTTGAGATCTCCCCCTTCCACTTACACAGTATAATCAGGTTGGGTAAGGGAAAGCAATTCTGACAGATCAGTGAACACCAGTGGTAATGGTGATGGTGCTCTAGGGGTGCACTCTCCCCTAGCTACAATTTTGTGTTACAAGTTTGGCTTCTCCTTGCTCCACGATTTTAGAATATCAATACTGTAGTACTTGTCATGTTACCCCAGCACACCTATTAGCTTCAGCAACATAATTTTGTTGTGTCCTAGAGTGGGGAAAAAAGAAATTATGTCAACCAGAGGTGTTTTAATTCCAGTACAATAAAATATATTTTTTCTCTAAGTCTAACTAGCACTAGTTATTTTTTCCTTTTTAACTGTTCCATATTACACAGTCATAAACTTTAAATATCTTTAATACGGAATTTTTTCAAAATCCTGAAAATGTTCTGGATAATGTAACTCGCTTTATCACATCAGCTTTCCCAACCTTAAAGTCTTTTGCATTGCTAACTGCCTGCTGGCTGTGACCAGTAGAGGGCATTTTAGGATTGAGTTACATGAATACAAAATAAAAACACTAGCATTTCTATTACCAATAGTCTTTCACTCACGTTGGAGGAATATGTTTGAGAAGCTTCATAAATATTTGAGTATAAAATGTGAGATTTTCAACATAAATACCAGATCCATAGCATTTAAGTAAAATGTCATACATGACATTTTATTAAGAGCTATGTTTTCAAACTTGTACTTCTTTATTGTGCATACACTGAACTACTGTAAAAGTGACATTGAGACAGTTAAATACATAGGTACATTAAAACTTTATATAGAATACACTTACAAAGCAGGGGAATAAAATCTGCACAGAAGTCAGTGATGGAAAGGTTTCATTTTAGAGAGCAAAATACTCATTTCTGCAATATTAACCATTTAATTACACGTTCTTTACTTAAATTGTGGGATTGTTTACATCTCAGCTTAAAAATGTTTTTACACACCAGATGATTAAAACCACATCAAAAGTTTATATTTTCTTAAGTAATACATTTCTACAGTAAAACGTGAGATTCAGATGTGGTTCTTGAAAATCACCTGAAAATCTGAATTGTATAAATATCATAACATTTAATTCCACAATTCCTAGAAATTAGAACAACTGCTAAAAGTGCAGCCTTACTGGATATTTTTTAAAGGTGCACACTCAAATCTCTTTGCTTAACTACATGTTCAGTTGCAGCCACTGGGCTTTTCAAACCCGGATATTCAGTTATATGCCTTGATTTCAGCTTACAGGTCTACTAATGGTGCTTGTGCAACTTTATACAGTCTGTTTGGAGTCTCAAGCTACCGGGTCAGCAGAGTCAGCCACAACTACACTCTAATTAACTGCTTCCTCAGGTTACAGAGTTTCAGTTTCCAAGAGTGAATGACAGAGCTTCCGCAGTTTCCACAAGCTCAGACTGAGGACAGAGGAGGGACTTCACTAGGAAAGTGATAGAGAACCACAGAATGGTTTGGGTTGGAAAAGATCTTGAACACTGTCTAGTTTCAATGCCCCTTCCACTAGATTAGGTTGCTCAAAGATCCAACCAACCTGGCCTTGAACACTTCCAGGGTGGAGGTATCCACAACTTCTCTGGTCAACCTGTTCCAGTGTCTCACCACTGGTTAGATACGTGTGTTCTCAGTGTACAAGGATGTTGCCTACTAAGCCCTGGGACAAGGTTTAGCCATGGAAGAAGGTATTAACAGTATCGATTTTTTCTACCATCTAAGATAGAAATTGTAATATGATCTAATTCTCTGTGCCTGTCATCTTCCAGTAACAAGCCACCCTGTTAGAAGCATACATGCAGGATTATTGACAGGTTAAGCAATGATAATAAACATGAATTCCCACATGTGAAGCATTATTTTGGGGAAGAGCAGAATTCAATTTGCAAATTTTCTGATTTCAGTAAAATTGCTGCATTCCCATTCCCTCTTTCACTTCCCATCCACTTTTTGAAAGAGAAACAACAAAATGTTTAATATTTTTATCATGCTAGTAATTTAAACAGCCATTTAATATCAGATGTGATGCTCTGCTTCGAGGAGATAAAAGGCTCTGGATGCATAATGACTGTATGCTGGCCAGAGCCTCTGGTTGCAAATTGCTGGCTGGCAATTATTTGGTGAGGTTAAATTAGCTATATTAAAAAATAAAAGAAAGGGAGAAAGAAAGGGAGAAAGAAAGGGAGAAAGAGAGAAAGGGAGAAAGGAAGAAAGAAAGAAAAGAAGAAAGGAAGAAAGGAAGAAAGTAAGAAAGAAAGAAAGGGAGAAAGGGAGAAAGAAAGGGAGAAAGGAAGAAAGAGAGAGAAAGAAAGAAAGAAAGAAAGAAAGAAAGAAAGAAAGAAAGAAAGAAAAGTTTGTGACCTTACTGAGTTTTCTACAGAAAAGTGGTTTTTCCAATCTACATGTTTCTATACAGTTTACCACCAAGAACCTGAAAAACCTGTTCTCATGAATTTCATCTGTCATTAAATAATACTGCTTTTGGCAAGGCACACTCCTATGGAAAATTCCCAGTCAAATGAGCAAAATGATACCGATCTAATGAAAAGAAAACTATAATGACAGAGAAAAAAAAAAAAAAAAAAAAAAAAAAAACAGAAAAGAGTCAAACAGTTACTCAAAGGTATACATGTCTGACTTGGGTGGAGAGGTGAAAAGATAGGGGAAAAAAAAACAAAACCAACAAACAACCAACAAAACAAAACACTAAAAAAATATTTTTATCAGGCTTTTCTCCCAGGGTGATCTAGTTAAATGAGGAATCTGCTTAAGGTCATCTTCTCCAAACTCCACCTGAACATTTTCCAGAATTTTCAAAGCTATGCCTACACCATTCCCTTAAATCACCAGCACAAGAAACAGCATGGATTTTGAGTCATTTCAGGAGAAAAGAGGCCATGAAGTTCAAAGCACTGGGTAAAATATCGGTTTTCTAAAGCTAAAACCTAGAAAAGTGATTGTGGTGGGAGAAAGAGCTCAGCAAGAACAGGCTGCTCCATGAGGGAAGACAAGCAAGAACAAAGGGTGACCATAGCAAAGCCAGCGTCCTTACCAACCAGGACATTGTCCTGCTGTGCCTGCATAGCAGTTCCACACACAGCATGGTCCATCCAGACAGCCCTGTCACAAGCAGCAGAGACAGTACCAGAATGCAAACAAGACTAAAAGGTGCATAGGCAGATCTAAAGTTACCCATAAGACAGCATTGGAGACAATCAACATCAAACACAGGCCTGAATCCACCTAGAAGACAAAGACCACAACCTACAACTCAACTGAGACAAGAAATGGCTGCCTAATCATGAGGTTAAGATGAACTCCTAGACCAATGGGCTGCAACCACAGTGTTCCTTCTATGACAAGGTGACCCACTTAGCGGATGTGCAAAAAGCTGTGGATGTTGTCTACCTGAATTTTAGCAAAGCATTTGGCACCATTTCCCACATCATACCTCTGGAGGAGCTACTTACTCATGGCTTGGAATGGTGTACTCTTCACTGGATGAAAAACTGTCTGGATGGCCGGGCCCAAAGAGTGCTGGAGTTTAGTCCAGTTGGTGATCAGTCACAAGTGGTGTTCCCCAGGGCTCTGTACTGGGGCCTGTTCTGCTTAACATCTTTATCAATGATCTGGATGAGGGGATTGAGGGCACTTTCAGTGAGTTTGCAGATGGCACCAAGTCAGGTGGAAAGTGTTGATCTGCTTGAGAGTAGGAAGGCTCTTCAGAGGGACCTGGACAGGCTGGATTGATGGCCTGAGGCCCATGGAATGAGGTTCAACAAGGCCAAGTCCTTTACTTTTTTCACAACAACCCCGTGCAATAATAGAGGATTGGGAAAGAGAAGCTGGAAGGTTGCCCGGCCGAAAGGGCACTTGTATTAATGATCAACAATA
>NW_008582142.1:11918-32731 GCF_000691845.1 Merops nubicus
GGAAAGAGTAGCTGGAAGGTTGCCTGGCAGAAAGGGATCTGGATCTAATGATCAACAATGGGCTAAATATGAGCAAGCAGTGTGCCCAGAGGACCAAGAACACCAATGGCATGCTGTCTTGTGTCAGAAATAGTGTAGCCAGCAGGACTAGGGAAGTGATGGTGTCCTCTGTATTCAGTACTGGTAAGGTCACATCTCAAGTACTGTGTTTGGTTTTGGGCACCTCAATACAAGAAAGACATTGAGGTGCTGGAGTGGGACCAAAGAAGGGCAACGATGCTGGTGAAGGGTCTAGAGCACAAATCTTATGAGAAATGGCTGAGGGAACTGTCATTGTTTAGCCTGGAGAAAAGGAGGCTGAGGGGAGATCTTATCACTCTCTACAACTACCTTGATGGAGGTTGTAGAGAGGTGGGTGTCAGTCTCTTCCCCCAATGAACAAGTGGTAGGACAAGAGGAAATGGCTTCAAGTCATGCCAGGTGAGGTTTAGGTTGGATATTAGGAAAAAATTTCTTCACTGAAGGGGTTGTAAAGCACTGGAACCGCCTTCCCATGGAAGTGGTGGAGTCAATGTCCCTGGAGGTATTTAGAAGACATGTAGATGTGGTGCTTAGGGACATGCTTTAGTGGTGGGCTTGCCAGTGTTAGGTTGTACTTAATGATCTTAAAGGTCTTTTCCAGCAACAAGTATTCTACGATTCTAAGGTCCCGAGTGAGGCTGATCATGGCACTTAAGACATGTTAGTTCTCTCAGGGCACTGACATTTGTGTCATGGAGAAATAAAGCACTATAGAAGGCTGCAAAATCACTAGGAACACTTACAGCTGTAAGGACAGGTTACTGGGCTCTAGACTCTTCAGTGTTCACGAGTCTACCACTGAATTATAAATTAAAATACTGAGTAAAGAACAAAATTGATGAGCTTATCCTACCTTCCTAGTGCTGAAAACAGTAGCCAATGCTGATACGCCGACTCCCTCTCACTCAGGTTTTAGGCAACAATACGTTAGGGGAATAATGGCAATATGCAGTGACTCATGTCCTCTTATCTGCTGGCAGATCTTGCCAAGTGGAGCTCTGCATTGGTGTCTTACGTCAGTGGCTTGAAAACACAATGAGACATTTACAACTGTCCTTTACTCCATGCTTAGTAAAAAAAATAACAGACACCTGCTTTGTTAAGCCTGAAGAATATGAGACTGATTGAAAAGACCTGAGTAATTGCCATAAAGGCAGGAGTTCAAACCAATGCAGGCAGAGGACTTTATGGAATAAAGTTTCCTGGGAGGGTGCATGTGTGTGTCTGCTTGTGTCTGTGTTGAGAGGAAAGAGAAACTCCTGAGAAGGGAACAAACAATGTTTGTTCCTAGACTACAGTTAAGATTTTTGGATATAAGTAAAATTTTTGAGGAAGACAGGCTAAAGGCAGGACAATAGAAGGGTTTGGAAACTCATAAGCATGGTAATGGGCTTACATTGCCTTTTGCTGGTTCTTAATTTTCAGCCAAACAACTTCAGGAGGGAGATTATGAACTGTGAATCTCAAAGTAAATAATGAGTCAAAGACAATTTCCAGAAGGATGAAAAAGGTGATATAAAAGTGCGAGGAAGCCTGTCATGGATACAACTTTAATTTCAGCTTTGAGAGACTTCGCCCTTGAAATGGCAGCAACTGTTCAAAGTTGCATGTCTAATTCACTTCATGTAACAGATAGGGCATGTCAGGTTTTTGAAAATCATTCACAGCAATTCAGTATGCTGGGTGTAGTAGTGACTAAGCTAGGGATGGATACAAGAATTTGACCCAAGCTCCATATTATCTTCGATTTTCCTCCAGCATCTTACCATAGAGAGGGAGAACTGAGACTTGAGAATAAAACAAGGAGGCTTGTTTCTTGAACTTTGTGTTCCTATATCCAGCTCCTGAGTCTTCAGCTGCTACATGGGCATCAGCAGAGTCATAATTCTCTTTTCAAGCTGTGGGGCCAGAGAGCTGCTGAGGTCACTGAGACCTGCCAAATCACCTGATGAATCTCAGGATGCCATTGAGTTGTTAATATTGTTGATGTAAATGCTTTAATACCAGGATGTACCAGTTCTGCCAGCAGGCATCTGCCTTCCTTGGCGGCAATCTGGATCCTCACAAGAGTCTAGTCTTGGACAGAGATTTTATCAAAACCTGAGTTTACAGGAATACAGGGACAGGCCAAGTATCTACCTACAAAGCATGTCTTCAGGGAGATCAGACCATCATTTCCTGCAAGAAATCCAGCACTGCCTCCAGCTGGACAATATCACTTCCCTCATCTACAATTAAATAGAAAAGATCAAGCTACTCCCACTTACATCACATTTGCATTTTGTTCCAAATGTCTCATAGCTCACTCTAACAATATGCCAACTTTCTTCACAGACTGTCTACTAGTGTCTGTGGTCTTCTTGGCAGACAGGGTCATCCTTCCTGGCTTTGTAATTACAGGCTGTTGAAGGACTTGGGCTTCATAGAAGCCTTCAGAGTGCTTTGGTGTAAGAGGATAGGTGTGTCTTCCTGTCAGCTCAAAGATGAAGAGATGCAAGGAAGGTAGACACCAGGCTCTTGTTTTGACTGTATGTAAGGAGCAGGGGAAGCAGCCACTAGTGACATGTGGCATGAATAACTGGAGCTGAAGTTCTTAGATGCAGCAAGGCACATTGTGGCCCAGCTCTGCAGAGAGTGTTGGGAGATGTGGGATGAACTCTGGAGCTTGAAGGACCATCAGGGCACTTGCATACAGTTATGCATCCAAATTCTTTGCGAGCTGGACTGCAGAAGATACCTTATTTCAATGTAAAATGAAATGAACCAAAACACAATACAAGGGGAAAATTTAAAATCGCACAAGATGCCAAATAGCTCTGTGTAAAGGTTGTGTCCCCTAAAAGGGTTCATTCAGATGAATCAATGAGATCCTATTTCTCAGGAATTAATAATAAAGGTTTCTTTCCATGAGGCTCAGAATTCTAACATTTTCAGCAGAGAATGCAGTCACCAGCTACTTCAAGAGGAAATTCAAACCATCTTAATCTGATCCACCACCATTTCCCTCTACCACGCCAAGGAGGCAGAGGAAGAAAGCAAATGAGGAATCTCTACTCCTTGCTTCTTGAGGGATATACATAACCTGGAAATAAAAACTGGAAAGTCTGAAGGTAATACAGTAATAGAGGCCATTTAAAAAAAAAAAAAAAGAAAAAAAAAGTTAAGATGTCCTGTATTTCTTAAATGAGTCAGACTTCTTGGCAGCATCCCATTTAAGTGGTGAGGCCCAAGACTGGTTACCTTGTAAGACAGAAAGCCGATAAGACTGTGTAAGTGATGATTAAAGGTATAACATGAGGCAGCAGCAGCAAGGGATAGTGAAAAGGAGCCAGTCTCAGTATAATGAAAATATAAGGCAAATAACCCACACAGACACTGAGTACACAGAGGTTCAAGGACTTAGAGTGTCACCAAACTGGCAGCTGTACTTCAGGTCTACAAATACACAAAACTATAGTTGGACTCGGTTTCTTTGTGGGTAGGAATACTTACAGAAATATTAAATCTAGCATTGGGATACCAAAGAAAACAGAAAATATTAAGCATATAAACCAAAAGGAGCAAAATCATGCCAGCACAGCAGCAATTTTAGATACAATTACTGTAGCACATTACAAGTTTGGTGGCTGAATCAGCAGAGCTTTCAGAATGGAAGCCTGTGAAGTGTAAATCTGCGTAAAGCTTATTTGCCATCCCACATCACTTATTTTCTAGAGCTACAAAAATCTGTCAGTAAAGACATCTGAAAGACATATTGTTAGGCACAGGGGTTTGGTTTATGACGTGCTTTAGTTTTATGGTTCTAAGGTAGGGATCACAGAAGCAGTATACTAAAACTTTTTTCGTTGTGGTGGCCCCTTTTCCCTGAACATGCATTCTTCTGGTAGATTGCATTCACCTTCACAGAAAAACCACATTGTTAATCCCAAGAAGGGGTGACATTCACTATATTAATGTAGTTCTTGTTGTAGGTAATATTACAAAAACTTTTACAAATGCCTATAAAAAGCCCTATAAATATTGTAATTTCTTGTTATAAAAACCAGAGAATGCTTACCAGTAGACAGAGAAAAATTTTCTCCTCAATGTAAACTACTACTTGTTTGTAAACTTTTTCTGAATAAACCAAAGAACATATTTTCAATTCAATTAACATAAAATTGCAGGGGTTTTAATAAAAAAAATAAAAATAAATCAATCAGAAACTGGAGATTTTAGCCTGAAAGAAAATTTTAGAACAAACAAAACAAAACAAGAAAACACCAGAAAAACAAAAAATCAAACCTGAATTTAGCTATAGCTAAATTCTGTTCATACCAGAAGATATAACATATCATTGCAGCTGATAATGTAAGGCTCAGGCAAACAAGATTCCTTAATACAGTAGTAGAAGCAGTCATGTTCCTAGCTTATCTTGCCCAAGGGTCATCTTTTATATTTCCTTGAGTCAAAAAATAATTATTTTCTTCCTAATTAGCGTGAACTGTTGTCTGTATTCACCTGCTGCATTTTGCTAGTGGTGATCACTGGTTTGATACACGCTGGCCAAGCCAAGATTCACTTTCAGGACTATCTCATTTAATTTAAGGAAGTGAGAAAATGCCAACAGCTGTAAGAAAGGGATTACCTGAAACACTGAATCTAATTTAACAGAATTGTCTTCCCCCTGTGAATTTCACAGATAACAGTCAAAATCGCAACGGCACTCAAACAAGCTTCTGGCACAGCAATTCTTTATAGTTATGCCTGATTGCTATGACAAAAGAAGCAGCAGACTCCCCAGAGTTATAAAAATCACATGATTCTTAAAAGAGCAGCCTACAGTTTTTACTAAAGCCTTATTTTTTACATAACGGAAGCCAAAACCAGCTTGACTTTACTTTTCCATGTAATCTATCCTTTTTTCAACATAGTAGATATTTGTCATCTTTTCCATGTTTTTTAAAAAAAAAAAAAAAAAACCAAACCAAAAAGCAGTACAATATCTGACCTAAATCACAGGGGTTTAGGATGCATTAAATAAATTACAAACTTCAAAACCATACAGACATATTAAGTAAGCATTTTTACAACTGCCTGAAAAGTTAAGGCAAACAATTGTGTGTGTTGCCACTACAATGAAAGAGACCTCACCACACTAGCTTAATTTCTAGAAATTCCAAGTAGCAGGATAAAAACTGAGATACCTCTATATTCCATTTTAGGAAACATAACCTAAAAGTTTAAATGCTCATTAACGCAGGAAACACCTGCATTTTGCCAGTGAAGTTCCCTGTGATCCTAAACTAGAAGATGTCCTACTCGGTGTTTTGATGTACAAGTCCTGTAACACAGTCTTCAAAACTGCTGCCTAAATTAGTACTTAAGCTTCTTCAGTAAAATTTTCTGCAGCTCTCTGGTTTGGTTTCTGCACATACAGACTATCAATTGGGATACCAAAGCAAACCTATAGTTGCTTCTGTGCTAACCCTTATGGAAATAATAAGTCATATGTTTACTAACAACAGATTGATGGTTCAGCTAAGCTAATACATTAGAATAATTCAACTTCATTTCATTTCCACCCATTTCCTGGCACTGATCAGAATTTTTAAGGTTAATTCTGTACTAGTGTTTCTACCCTGACCCTCTGGGATCATAAAAAGGTGAGGGCACAGGACAAGCAAGGAAGAGCACTGAACAGGCCCCTTCCATGGAGCTAGCTGCAGTTCAGCTTAGGTTACTTGTGTGTTGCACTGCAGACTTGTGTAACAGATACAGACCAGTGCTGTACCAACACAGTAAAACTAGGCCTTTTATAAAATAAAATAAGAGAAGACTGATTTTTTTTTTCATTTCTTAGTCAACATCAGTTCAAACTGGCAGAGTATTTTCTGAAAATAAGGGTACCCAAACTTCCAAGCCCTCCTCAGCTAAAAAGAGCTTTAAATTTGTAATCCACTCTCTTATCTTCCTGAAGCTGTGTCACAACCACACAGCACAAACACACAGAGCTCCAGACAGCCTTTAGAAGGGGACTGGATTCTGACCTGTTCTCCATCGTGTTCCATACATTGCTTTCAGGGCCATTACAGCATTTTTTTTTTTTTTCTTGTACTTAACATGCGATACATTAAATATCCTGAAAAGTAATTTCCAAACTTCATATAGGATGAATACTTTAACAGCTCATTAGCTCACTTTACCCCAGGAAAGTCTGAGGATTTTTCGTTAGTATGAAAGATTTAGAAAAGCAGTATGGGGATATTTGCATCTACTTACTCTTCAGAATTTTTGTAGAAATGCTAACCAGAACACAGGTAGGCATTTCTGAATTTTACATGCTAGTTGCTCTTTGAATCAGCACAAAATCTATCCTTCATAGGATGAATACTAGCGTGGTTAAACTAATTCCAGGGGAATCAGTTGTTTTTAAAATATACAGTAAAGCAAATGAGTTAGATCTGTGGATGTTGCTTGCTTGTATTGCTGCAGCACTTATAATCACTCTCTTGTAATAAGCATCCCACATACATTCACAAGACAGAGACAATCCTTGACTGAAACAGTTTATAGCTAATGTTAAACTGAAGAAGTGAGAATAAAGAGATCATACGCAAGTGACATAAATGATAAGGAAACAGAAGGCTATGTTGTTTAGTTTACCTTAGAAGAGTTCTGCTCCGAAGTAAAAGCAAATAACATAATTCCAAATATTCTAGATGTGAATTAAACCACCGTCAAGGCACAAATCCACATGGAAAAAATATCCACCAAAGCTAAAGACCCAGTTGTGAAACTGAATTAATTGTAGACAGGGCAGTGGTATATGAAGTTGTATAAAATGAGAAAGATAATAGCTAGAATGCAAGAGGTCTGCAGGTGTGTGAAGATACTGCTGATTCAGCATTCTGCTCCCCTACATTTAAGGCCTCCAATCCAGAGAATGAAACTTCATAAAACCTACCAACATGACAGAGATCACACCCCAGGCAAAGATATTTAAGTATAACAAAAGCAGCTATTTATGGTGGGGGGGGGAATGGGGGGAAATTTCCAACATGAAGTAACTGTAACTTACCTTTCCTGTTAAATAGGTAGATGATGTAACCTACTTCTGCCAATAAAGTTCCAGCCTTTCTGTTCCACATCACACAACACCAGAGACCGTGTCTCAAGGCCCTCTCTTTGGCCTAAGTGAGGAATACATCCTGCTAGCAGAAGCACTGCACATTGGCACGTTCCTTCTTGATTTTTGGATGAGAAATAATGTTCCTTTGGCATATGTCCATCTCTGATTCTGTTTGTACTCTGTTCTGTCTCTCTGCCTCAGCAATCTGAAGCCACAAGGTTACCATTTCTTTTGAGAAGACCTAAATTATGTAGTTGGAACATTCTGATGCTGGCTGAAGGATGTTTCATCATGGGCGTTACTGTTTCACTAAGACCTCAAACTGGTTTTTCCATGTTTCTGTTATCACAACACTGTATGATTATGGTTCTTTTTGTTTGCTTTATACAATCAGTTTTTTCATAAATTAGAACCTGTCCTCCATTAAAAGGGAATTACATCAGTTTATTTAAGCTGATGAGTGAGAACTGTACAATCTATCCCCAATACTGTCCTCTTGCCACAGAATCTTGTTCACACCATCAGCAACTTTACTGAACTGCCCACCAGAACAAGAGAAAATCATGATTGTGAAGCTGTAGCTCTAAACCTGAACTCAAAAGATGCAAGTTAGCTCCACGCTCTGTTACAGGCTTCCAATAAGGCCCTGAATATGTAATTTAAGTCATTTTCTTCAGATCTCTTTCAGAATGGTGCCTTACTTTCACACAATACTGATAAGGCAACGCTCTGTCTTGTGTAGGCTGACTCCCTACCGCAGTCTCTCTACTTCTTTCTAATATCCTACATGACAGATGTTATCAAAGCACAGCAGTCTGGCTTTCAAAATAGAGCCTCTAAAACTTTGTTCCTCATAAAAGACATTTGAACTTATTACACAGTAGCTTCTAAGCGATTTCTAAACATAAGAGTAGGATAAAAAAGCCATTAAAATACTTCTGTTGCATAAGTCAAAGACGCACTGGTAATTACACTATAAGCTTGCAAGTGTACAGAACAAAAAATTAAATTATTAAAAGTATTTAAAAACTTTACTGCTAGATACATGCACAACAGGGAAGAGTTCAGTTACATATGTGGTTGTAGCTTTGTAATTTCTCAACTTTTTAATTACACAGATAATGGTAACGCTTCAAAATGTTTTCTGGAGAAGAAAGACATAATCTGCTACTGTGAAATTCCCTGGTTTCATGAAATCCTACCACTCTTCTCAAGAGCTCAGAACACAACTCAAAGCTCAGCAGGATTTCTCCCAAATCAGGGTTCCCTCTCCTTTGCACCAGATTTAGATGCAGAAACTGAGTGAGAAAAATTGAACAGCATTTTTTGAAGCACACTGTGTGATACTTCTCTTTGAAGTGGCAAGGGTGTAGGAGGAGGAAACATACTCATTTCTTCTAGATACACAAGGTTCAATGCTTACTTTGAGAAATCTATGAAAACATCTTTGCCACAGGAAACCACTGCCCTTGCAGAGTTTCAGGCCAGAGAAAATTCTTCATATACAGCAACTTAAACACTTGAATGAGTCTGAGGAAGTTTCTCAACAGAAACTTAAATGCTTGAAATAAACATTGAGAAAATCTTACTATGTGGAGTTATATAGGTACTTTTTATTCCAGTAACACAGTGACTTCAGCACAAAAAATGCCAAACTAAGTTATCTTTGGAAAAGATAAGTTACTCAATGTGTATTTGAGGTTTGAATGACAAGATCAAAGTACAAGCTGTTTAACAAAGCTAAAATTATCAGATTCAAAGCCCACTGAAATTAGTCAGAACTTTCCTTGATTTCAGTAGGCTTTCAGTTAGGCCTAATTAAGCTTACCTTTTGAAAAGATAGATAAAAATATGGATGGCCAAGACCCCACAGCCTTGCAACACAAATGTTAGGATTTCAATTATGTTTCCGGTTCTCAAGGAATCTGATAAATTCCCAATGTCTAGGAACTATCAGTAGGATAGAAAATGGGACAATTCAGAGAGATGATACAATCTAGAGATATCAGAGTCTGAAAAACAGGAGATAGGCAGAACCTTGAGAGATCTTTTAGGTCACACACAATTTATACTACTTAAGGACAAGGATGGACTAGGCAATTTTCTATGAAAAAAATCCAAGTGTTCTATTATTTAAAGCTTTTAAGAATAAATGTGACTATATGAACATTTAAGTACCCTTATCACTAGCAATTTTTCCCGGTCTAACCTGAAACTCTCATTCTGGAATTTAAATCAATTTTGTCTATCTAAACAGAACACATAAAACAGAGACTCCTGCCTCTTTGAAGTGCTCTTGTATGACCCCCCATTATTCTCTCTGTATACAACATATGCTACCTTCTTTCAACATTTCCTCTTGTTTCCTAGATCTCTGACCACTACCACTGCTCCCTGCTTGTCCTTCTCCACCTAGTCCACATCCTTCTTGAAATAACATAGCTGAGAAGAGGACAAAGTCCAGAGCTTAGAGTTATAATGGAGCTGCTACAAAATGTGCCTTTTCACATCAATATAACATTAATTCAAATTCAGCTTGTGAATCTACTATAAACTCAAGATTTATGTAAAACTTCTGTTTAAACAGTTGCTCTTTATCCTGTATTTGCACATACATGTGGAACTTATATTTATCGAAGAAATAACTTTTTTCCCAGGCCTTTTTTTCCCCAAGCCACTACTTCATTGGAACTACAGACCAGTTCTCAATACACCTGCAGAACTTTGCACTTTAGTTTCATCCCCAAAACAATAGAATTTTTTTTTTTCTTAAAAGGGTACTAAAAAAGTGGATTGTTTTTGTAAATGGGATGATAAATCTGTTATGTCCTTTGAACATATAAAGGACACATTTTATTTTAGAATGTAGTCTCTTCCTTCACAGCAGTGTTTCCTTAAGATATGGCTCTAACTCCTGAGAACGAATAAAGAATTAGCTTTAGATGGTGATCATTAAAGGAAAATGTTATTATTGTAATGAAATAAAGATTACAAAAGGAGTTGAATAGGGCAAGAGTCTTCAGAAAAGTAGATTTCAGCAAACAGAGTTAGTAAGTAAAGTCATTTTCTGAAGGAATTTGAAGAAGAAAGGAGTACAGGTAGGATTACTCAATGATTATTCTGCAAACCAAACTATTCCACAGCAAAAGACAGAAAGGAGTAGCAGAGACCATTACGGCTGCATTGAGAGCTCTTCAAACAACTTGAAATAGTATAGAATGAATCATACAGAAACCAAAAGCCAGGATGAACATAAGAGACCAAGACCATATTGATAAAAACTAAGATGTGAGGGAACGTAACGTGGTATAAAACATTATACGAAAAAGTTTTAGAAGTAAGAAGTAACAGGAAGACAAAGGGAATAGTGAGGACACTATTGAGAAACAAAGGATGCTGAGAAACTGAAAATACCTAGAAGATGGAGTACTGAACCACTGTCATGGATTTGTCAAGCACAGAAGATACTCAGCCTGTTTAGCTTCCCTTTTTGACAGAGTAAGTGGTTTAGTAAATAACAAGGTGTAATAAACTTTGACATTAACATAATTTTTAAATGTTGGCCTGCACTGGCAACCTAAAGCACAAGACTAATGAGTCTTAGCACCGGAAGGATGCTAAGCAGTTGGAAAAACAAGCAGCTGGAAAAATTCACTTTAAACAAGTAGTTTTCAGTAGTTCCTTGTCATGCTGGGAGAACATTGCAGGTCTTTACAAATCCCAATTTTAATTTATAGAAACCAGACATGATGAAATAGAAAATACTGTTGGTGAAAGGACTAGAATTTAAAATTATTTTGACAAATCAGTAAGATAACTAACTTCATTTTACATGGTTTGGACCAAATAAAAGAACAGAATAATGTGCAATTGTGAGGAACCAAAATACAGAGTACACAAAATACAGAATGAGAAATATTTAGCTAGATGGTGGGGACAGAAATGGGTGAGGGTTGCAATGGCTTACACAGTAATGTCCTTCCAAAGAGCCACCTCCTTCTAGAATGCAATAATGGAAATGACAACTAATCCCACAAATTTGGCTTTGGTAAGTCCTCACGGGAAGTTCTGTGTTGGGTTTAGGAACCACATGTCTAGCAAGAAAATAAAGAGAATTCTGATTTTCCTAAAGAAGCAAGAATTTTTAAAAAGACGATGATTTTTTTTAAAAAAAGGAACAAAAAGCAGTGAGTTTGATTTAGAGAGGAAGATGAAGGAGACATAGTAAAAGTGTCAGAAAAAGGACCATAACCAGGGATAGTTTCAGTAGACTTGACTGAGCCTTGGAGTCTGAACAGAAAGCTTTGGCTGGAACTCAGGAACAAAGAGAGAGTTTATGGCCTTTGGAAGGGGGGACATGCCACTGATGAGGACTACAGAGATGTAGTGAAGCTAGGCAGGGAGAAAATTGGAAGGGCCAAAGCCAAACTAGAACTCAACATGGCTACTGCTGTTAAAGACAATTTAAAATGTTTTTCTAAATACTTTAACCACAAAAGGCAGACTGACCAAGGATGAGGAAAAGGCTGAGGTACTTAAAGTCTTCTTTGCCTCAGTCTTTAGTAGTAGGACTAGATGTTCTCTGGATACCCAGCCCCTGAGCTGCAAGACAGGGTTGGGGAGCAGAATGAGGCCTCCATAATTAAAGAGGAAATTGTTAGTGGCCTGCTACATTACTTAAACACCCACAAGTCTATGGGGCTGGACGGGTTACATTCAAGAGTACTGCAGAAGTTCGCAGATGTGCTCAGCAAGCCACTTTCCATCATTTATCAGTGGTCCTGGAAAAAAGGGGAGGTCCCAGTGGACTTGAGGTTACCAAAAGTGACACACATCTACAAGAAGGACCAGAAGGAGGATCTGGGGAACTACAGACCTATCAGTCAGACCTTGGTGTCAGGGAAAGTTATGGAGTAGATCATCTTGAGTGCCATTACACACCATATATAGGACAACCAGGTGGCCAGGTCCAGTCAGCATGGGTTCAGAAAGGCAGGTCCTGCTTGACAAACCTCATCTCCTTCCATGACAAGATGACCCACGTAGTGGATGAGGGAAAGGCTGTGTATGCTGTCTGTCTGTACTTCACTTAATGCTTCAACACTGTTTCCCACAGCAGTCTCATGAAAAAAAAAAGGCTGTTCATGGCTTGGACAGGCACATGCTCTGCTGAGTAAAACACTGGCTGAGTGGCCAGGCCCAAAGAGTGCTGGTGAAGAACGCTAAATCCAGTTGGTGGCCAGTCGTAACTGGTGTTCCCCACCAGTATTGGCTCTGTACTGGGGCCTGTTCTGTTTAACATCTTTATCAATGATCTGGATGAGGGGATCGAGGGCACCTTCAGTGAGTTTGCAGATGACACCAAGTTGGGTGGAAGTGTGGATCTGCTTGAGGGTAGGAAGGCTCTTCAGAGGGACCTGGACAGGCTGGATTGATGGCCTGAGGCCCATGGTATGAGGTTCAACAAGGCTATGTGCCAAGTCCTTTATTTTGGTCACAACAACCCCAGGCAATGACAGAGGCTGGGGGAAGAGTGGCTGGAAAGCCACCCAGCAGAAAGGGATCTGCGGATAATGATCAACAATGGGCTAAATATGAGCCAAGAGCGTGCCCAGGGGACCAAGAACATCAATGGCATCCTGGCTTGTGTCAGAAATTATGTAGCCAGCAGTGATGGTCCCCTCTGTACTCAGTACTGGTGAGGTCACACCTCAAGTACTGTGTTCGGTTTTGGGCACCTCAATACAAGAAAGACACTGAGGAGCATGTCCAGAGAAATGAAACAAAGCTGGTGAAAGGCCTAGAGCACAGGTCTTATGAGGAGTGGGTAAGGGAACTGCTGTTGTTTAGTCTGAAGAATAGGAAGCTGAGGGGCAACCCTATCACTCTCTACAACTATCTTGATGGAGGTTGTAGAGAGGTGTGTGTTTGTCTCTTCCCCTAATGAACAAGTGATAGGACGAGATGAAATGTCCTCAAGTTGTGCCAAGTGTGGTTTAGGTTGAATATTAGGAAAAATTTCTTCACTGAAAGGTTTATCAAGCATTGGAACAGGCTGCTCAGGGAAGTGGTTGAATCACCATCCCTGGACATGTTTAAAAGTTGTCTAGATACCGTGTTTAGGGACAAAGTTTAGAAGTGAACTTGGTAGAGTTAGACTAATGGTTGGACTTGATGTTATTAAAGGTCTTTTCCAACCTAAACAATTCTATGATTCTATGAAATTCATAATGCATATTCCCTTTGACCCTCTCTAGCCTTAAATTTTATATTCTTTACAAGAAAACACAGCCTATTAAAAATGTGGAAAAGAGGAGGAATGGAGAGTCATTACAATAGACAAATTACATAATACTCCTTTTCCAGTACTAGGTGAAGAGAGCAACAAATTATATAATCTTTATCAGTGTCTAATTTAATTTTAGATAGCTCTCCAAGGTAGTTGTCTGCAGTCAGTGTCATTTGCATAATTACAGTGCTTAATAAGGTCCACATGCAAAGCAATTCTACACTGAGGAGCAAAACAGACTAGCAGCAACTTTAGTCATAACTTAATATCTCATGGCTCTGGGCAACATCAGCTAAGTTTTGTGGGTCATGTACAATAAGTTGAGGACATTTCAACAGGTATCTTTCCCTCTTCTCCTAAATATGGGTTTACCATTGAGTAATGCTGAATTTTAAGCTAACGATATGAAAAATTTAATCTGCATTGGTTTATGTCATAGCCAACTTAATTTCAACACTTCCACGCTATTTTCCATTCTGAATCTTTATCAGTTACATGAAGAATTATCCAAGTTAGCCATAACAGCCTAATTTAATACTTCTTTAGATGTGTGATTTGTTTATTGTTTAAAATATTTGCAATATAACTGACATGACTATCAATACATTTCTGGTTACACACTCTATGAAACTGCAATTAAGAAAAAAGTTACAACAAACAATTTTTTATTTTATTTTAAAGAAATACAAAACCAACAGGACTTTAACTCAAACAAAATAAGTTACCCTGTATATTACAGTACAAGGAAACATTGCTATTCCACTATCTACAGGAGGGCTACCCTGTTGTTCCCTTAATGTAACAAAAATATTATGAATTAAGCAAAAAATGAAACACTTAGAAGAGGACAGAGTTCAAAGAAAGTGCACACTTCCCTTGTTCACATGAAGATCTATTGTATATTCATAGATGGAGCCATGAAAAACAGACTTCACTTACTATTTGATTTGGTTTTATACTAAAACAAGAAGCACTTTCCTACTTTTGGCAGTAAATACTTCAATATCTTTGAAATTATAATGTAACTCACATATTTCAGAGGAAGAAGGGAAAAACCCGCATCATAGCAGTTATCAATTATACAGTAAATGGAAAAAATGCTAAAACCAGTGTTTCCATATAAAGAAAAAATAAGAGTATGTTTAGCTAAAATTTTCTTGGGGAGCTTAATGTTGCACAATATATCTTTTATACATTTTGAGATTTACTGAAATAGTTATCCCTAATTTATTCTGGTACAATCATTTTGTTGTAAATCCTCAAAGGGACACTGCTATTCAGTGATAGGTATTTTAGTAAACTTCCAAGGGTAGACAAGTTTATGGAAGCATGTTGCTTCTGGCCCATTAATCTGTCTCAGTTTCCCTACCTATAAGAAGAAAAATATATTTCACTGCATGTATTTTGTTCTAAACTTGCCCCTAGACATCCAGAGTCATAGCCTGTGTCTTTCACCCTAGGACTCCTACTCAATGACTTTCACATAAATTGCTTGAATAGATTTTAGAGAAGAATAGAGCTAGAACACATCCTTGTAGACTTTAATCATTAGGCACAGGAATTATTCTGCCCCTATATGGCATAAAAGATACCTTTTCCTTGGATTCTAGCAGATCTCATAAACTCAAAACTACTTAGTCGTATCAAGACCTAGGCACTTAAACACATGCATAAAAGCAGAGCTTTACGTAACACAGAGATTCAGAAAAGCATCCAGGTAAACAAAGTATTGCTTTAGTTTCTCATTTATCTACCTCCAAAACCACGTATTTAGATCACTTAAAAGATATTTTTAATAATAACTTTAATAGCTTTAAAAATAAATTTTGGAGACTTACTTCAAAATGGCATTTGTTAAGGCATTTTGTCTCTACTGAATTGCATTACTTTCTAAGTAAAATTTTCCGTAATTAAAGTTAGTTTCAGGGGAGAGATTGCCTTTGGTAAACCAGTAGTTCATATGTCATCTAACATTTCTATCAGTGTTTAATGTGGCCAAGTCCAGGTTTATCTTTTGGAACCAAATCCAGCCTTTTACTTGGCAAAATGCTTTCACTGCTTTATGACTGCCAAGAGGCTTGTAAGACATGCCCTTTGGATGGGCACTTCAACTGTGTTCTGTCCACACCAGGAAGTATTAACAATGGGCCTACTCTGCTTGTAACAAGTGCCCACTTTGAAGAGCTGTTACTGGAGTTGCCTCGTTTCTCACATTTGCTCTGCTAGGATGCACCTAGCTGATCTCAACGCTGCCAGAAAAAAATGGCATTTTATCACAAAAAGACTACTCCATCTTTTTTTTTTTTTTTTTTTCTTTTTCTCAGTTATCTGTTGAGCCAATCTAAACACAAATTATGTGCTAGAGAGTATTCAATGCTGAGGACTTAAATCTTCCAGTGAATGGCAACTAATGTGGAGCTCTTGGCCCTAACTAACTATTAACTTTTGTGTCATACCTTACTGATAGACATAACAAGGATAAAGAAGTCTCTTTTCCCACGGAATTAAACAGGATGCAGGTGACAATTACTACTTCAAATCTACAAATAGTGAGGTATGAAGATTAGTCAGAGATTATAAGACCTTTTCTTTAAAGTTATTACACACCTGCAAATTGCACTATGAAGCTACTAGCTGGAGAAAGTCATGTCATCTCACTGCCCTGTATCCACAAACCTGGTTCTGCTCTTGAAAGCCATAGCAAAGACTTTAAGCATGGTCCTCTACCAGTTGCCATCTTCTCATTTCTGTTACCACTGCACAGGATGGCTGCAGCCCAAACTTGTGTAAAGGAGTTAACACAGGGTTGAGCTGAATATACCTTGCCTTTCACCTCATCCAGCACCACGTGGTTACCCAGTTCTTATCTGGTACAAATTTCCAGTCAGTTGACTAAGGGCAGGACCAAAATTTCCTTACATCTGCCTATAGCCTGTTTCTTCTTTCATGGTCAAGGTGATATGAGTGACAAGGCTAGTAAAAATGGCATCCACTTATGGAGACAGATTCAGGATGTGAAAGAGTAACTTTGGATACTGCTGTTAAAATTGATTAGCTTGCTTTTCACCTTGATGATGAATTTTAGAGTCCAAATGTTTACTTACTTATATCCAATACACTACAGTAAATAAAGTATCTAAATTACTTAGAAGATAATACAGATGAGAGGCTAAAACAAAATCCCAGCAAAGAATACGTGAATCAAATTTCACTTAAGATGTGATCTCTATTACTTCTCAGATGCTTTGCTTCCAGAGTGCAAACTAAAGCATGGGGGTAGTTCTCCACAGTGTATAGACATGGAGAGTGATCCAATGACTTTCCATGCTGAGTGGAGCTACTAAGTTATATAAATGAAACTGGCAGTCCTTGCTGTGATTTTTAAGCTGCCACATCTACTGCTTCATGTAGAATGCTGTGCAGCCTTCATCTACCTGGTCACTTGTACTGTATCAATCCCACCTGGGATTTGGGAGATGCTTATCTAAGTGTCTGTAACTCATGTGGCTTTAGGCACCTACTTCTTCAGGTAAATAGTACTTTGAGCATACCAGAAGGCAGAGTCACAGCCAGTTAGGGAATATTCAGATTCCACACAGAAATACCCAGGAGGCTTAAGCAAACATAGCTTAAGAGTTACTAAATGTGATTTTTAATTTCAACTTTGAACTTTTGAAGCTTCTCCAAGGCACTTAGAGAGAGGCCATGTACAAAAGGACTACAGGTTTTTCGAGAATTATTATTGATCTGTAATTATTGATTACACTCTGAAACACTGATAGCAATGCACATGTGAGTGAACCTTTGTACAGAAACCAATATCTCAGGATAACATAATCTGTACATACTAAACTACAGGGTTTGCCTTCTAAACTATGATTTTGGCTAGCTATTCTCCTCCTCAGACAATGTTAACTGGCAGTAAAAAAAACCCAAACAACAAACCAACCAGAAAACATTGGCAGCTATATCATTAACAATAAGTTAACAACATGGAGATTGTATTCCAGACAGAGAGAGTAGTATTGCTTTCAGTTTATACGTACACATAATGAAACTTAGACCTAGCTCCTTAGTTCATTTTTTTTTTTTTTTGCTAGCCAATATAAACTTTACATCTAGAAGCTTAATTTAATAAGGAGAAACCAAAAAAAAGTTTAATAGCATTTATCCTGGTAAGTTATCAGGAATCTTGACAATTCCCATGAAAATAAAAATGGGAATCTTAGATAAAACAAGTTATTTAAAGAAGCTAAAATGAATGAAAATACTGTCTAAATAATTGCTTGAGTGGGTTTTAATATTTTTTGTGCTATATAGGTACAGAGCTAATCTTGTACCCTTGAGCAGTTCAAGTGGACTTACAAGCATCAGCAACCTTGCATTCTTTTGCCTTATAGTCCCACACTCTCTCAAGGGAAAGCAGCAGTTTTCAGACAGCAGAGCAATGCCACACAGCTCTATAAGTAGTTTTCCCATAATAGCATACATTGAGGCAGAAGAAATAATAAGGAAGTTGGCAAGAACCTCTATTCTAAAATATCCCTCTCTAGATAAGAGCTGCTCACCGTCCTTGTCTGCATGCACTGCTAAATTAACAGCATCTAACAGAGCTGGGTAGAGCCCTAAGTATAAGCAGTTTGCATACACACTTGTCCTTTCCTCTTCCCAGGCAACCTAGCTAATAGGACTGTGATAAGAATATGCCCCAGGCATCCTCTAAAGCCAGAATAGGGCTATTGATTGAAAATTATAGCTCAGTGTTTACATTTAAGATGAAGGAGAAATCTACCATAATTGATCTAACCTCATTAACATGTAAGATTTTTAGGATAAACTTAGAATAACAAACATAGAAACGAACAAAACAGGACAAAGCTCCCCAGGGTTCAGAAAATAAAAGTATCTCACTTTTCATCCACCTCTGCATAGCTAGTGATATCTAACTTATTTGCTAGAGTCTTCTACTTAAAGGACTGGTGCTTCTACCCACTTAGGTGTCTAAATGAGATGTCATTCAGTTTAGACCACCCTGTTCTAGCATACTGTTAGTTTTCAAGAAAGGCTTTTTGGTACATCTAGGCTGCCTCTTAGCTTCTCCCATCTTTTGAAGCACTGAAACCTATTGTTTCTACTAGGGCCCTGCACTAGAATCTCCTTGGGAAAAAAAAACCAACAAACCAAAACAAACAAATATGGTTGTTTCCTGCTCACTACAAAGCTCAGACCTTTTACACTTCCCCGAAATACAATCAAATACCTTGTTCTCTTTAGAAAGCAACAAATTACAGAGTTCCACCTAACTCCAATGCAAAGACATCTTTTTATCAAGATTTTTTGTTAGCCAACCTCTCTGCAGATGTGCCAAATCAGTCACTGGCACATCTTCAGATCTCCAGATGCAGCTGTAAGTGCTCATTAAGCTCACAGGTTACATCTGACCACATATTGCTTTATGAAACAAAGCTTGTTCTTAACAAATCTATTTCCTTAAAAATAAAAGCTTCACAGTACATGTGAACTAGTAGGGTTTTTACATGATATTTGATACAGTGGTATGCTGGGAAATTCTTAGTTCAGCTAAGAAAGAGGTGGATGATTCTGAGAAACATATGGAACCAGTTAAATGGGTAATAGTAAGTTACTTGGAGGGAGGATGTCAGGCTGGAGGGAATTTCTTAGTAAAGGCTGCTGAGTACATTATTGGTATAGATCTCATTAATATTTCCATTCATGATCCCGATACCAACAGCAGCAATGTGGTTAGGGAACTTCTGAGGATCAGAACATTACATAGCAAGAAATTAGTCATCCTGATTATCAGAATAATTGTTCTCAGCTAAAAATGCTAAGTTTTGAGTTTTGGGACCAACGACAATTTCTGCTGTAACTTTGGAATCCGCTGGTTGAAAAGAGAGGAAAAGAAAGAGCTAAGTGACTTAGTGAGGCCAAAGAAATTATTTTGCTATGAAATAGACAAATACAATCTTCATCACAGGTGTTTAGTGCAGTAGCATGACCATTAACATGCTGAACAAGGCCTTGTATATAATTTCAGGAAAGCAAGAAAGATGAAAACAAAGAGAATAAGAGCTATGAGAATGAGGAAGGAAACTAATATTTTTATGACATAAAGCTTTGATTTATTTAGCAGTCATAGGGAAGGCTTAAAGATGACATTATTGAATACTAGAACTACATCAAAGAATAAATGTGGTAGAAGACAATCTTTTCAACTACAGATAGAAGACTGTGTGTGCCTAAAATGACTCTCTGAATATATGTACACTGAAAGTTAGGGTTTTAATAATCAGAATAATTCTATTTTGAACATCCTTCCAGTAGTTCAACTGGTTTTTAAATAAGGTTTATCAGTTTACAAGTGAGATTACATACCACTGCCTGAAAAAGCAAGGAAATAAACTTGTTAACTCAACTTATTCTCACTATTATTAGAAAAAGGATTTGTCTCTGGCAACATGTTGCTAAGTGAGTGCAGCTTTTTTATCACTGTGAATTGAAGAGTCTTCAATGGGTCTATTAATATCAACACTGACAGCTAGCTCAGAGACTCTCTTCTAGACAAAACAGTCTTGCAAAAACAGAATTATTGTGTTTTCAATTCAGCAAATTCTGCAGGCCATATGGTTAGAAACTGTGACCTCTCTTTTGCATTTCTGCCATTCAGATAAGTCTTGTGAGTATCAAGAGCTGAGTTTTGATGAACGGTTAAGTGTGAAGAAGCTCATTGAGGAACTACAACATGCAGCATGTTTGAGCTTCCCCCATTTTGCATTAAATTGTGTATATATGGAGAGAGACTGGTTTGGTAGGAGTGTGTGTGTGGTCAACAGAAGCATCACCATCTTCTTTAAAGCTATTTTTGGCAAAGTGGTAGACTGTCCTGAAGTACAGTTATTTTTGTGGCCAGTCTTGACGATTGCTTCTAATGGAGTTATTGCCGAGTTGAAGGCGTGTTTACACTCAGACACTGAGATCCAGTTTGTACATATGTATATACACTTGCTGACATGGTTTATCTGGAAACACCACTCCACACAATGTCATAAAAGAACCATTCAAGGTGCTTGTTTACCGAGATAAGCCCACTCGTGGTCAAAAAAAAACCCATCTGTGCTGTAGTAAGCGGGCTGGCTGTTTATGGATGCTTAAGACTGGGTTTAGCTCAGCTGTATCCCCTCACGGCTACCAAGTACCACGGCAGACCACGAACGTTCCCAAGTTGTGCGCCTCTTTCCTTCCTGCCCTCCCCCCAGAGCTCTCGCTTCCACCCCCGCGGAGTGCCGCCCGCACCGGCCCCGGCCCGCGCAC
>NW_008582143.1:0-19580 GCF_000691845.1 Merops nubicus
GATGCCGGCTTCGTTCATCCGCCGCTCGTCTGCCCGCGCGGCCGGGTTGTGCCGTGTGGCACCGTGCTGCTGGAAGTCAAGCGAGCAGCCAGACGTTCGGGCAGCACAGGCTCATTTCAGCTTTGCTCTCTCAGGGTAACTGCCCCAGAAACCTGAATATACAAGTTTAACTCGGCTGGTCAGAGAGCAGAAGCAGAACCTTATTGCACGGTCACCTCAGTGTAAGCCACGCCCCCAAATTTCCAACAGCTCTGTCGTCATGTGAATAAGAGATTTTTAAATCAGGGATGCAGAAGAGATACGTAAGGTGCAGAGTTACCTGTGACTATATATCTGCTCTGTCCCAATGAACCAGAGAAGCCTGAATAAGTGGTTGGTGTCTCTGCCAATAGCAGGGGGTTTGGAACTAGATGATTTTTTAAGGTCCCTTCCAATAAAAACCATTCTATGAAGATTTTAAATAACATCAGAGGTTTGAGCTGAAGCCAACAGGAATGTATTACAGCAAGCCCAAGGAACCAGACTGCTGCAAGGGTGTGCTTGGGCAAGTTCAATGCTGTGGCAGGGAAAAATTGGACCCCCTTATTTCTGGCCTTTGCCCTGGCATCCAGGAAAGAGACCCTTTCTCCAGGAGCTCGAGTCCCTGGCCGCTTCAGAAGGCAGCAGCAGTCACAGCCTTCTACCACTGTCTGTGTTTCTTTTTCTAGTACTCAGCGGGCTGGGGCAGGATAGCTGCAAGGGCTGGGACGGACACCCAGGCAGCCAGAGCATGTGCCACGGGCATGCGGAGCGCTCTGGGCAGCACTCGGCAGTGCGGCATGCCAGCCCACAGTGAACGGCAGCTATGTTCATACCTTCTCCTCAGTCTTCTGCCATGAGGGCTGTGGCATAGCTCTGCTGAGCGACCAGCAACAGTTGGGCTGGTTTTGTCATCTCATAGCTAGGCTAGATGATGCAAGGGAAAAGCCTGAGTGTTTCGACATGTAGCTTGCTGCTCCATTCTCTATTCTGCCAACAGTCAGCTTCAAATAGCACATAGGAATCTGCCTCCGTAAAGTCTAACTACCTTGAATTTTCAAGGTAAGACTGTGCTACATGGGTCTGTGCTACACTAAGTGGGAAGATGAATAACTCTTTTTCAAGGCCACTGCTACACACACCAGAAAAGCCATGAATCCTAAAAAAGTGGGCAAAGGTTGATGGTAACATGGTACCATTTTACACGGGGTGTACATCAGCTGTTCCTCCAGTTTTACAGTAAATCTATGTCAAAATGTACTGTTAGCATAGCTGGCATTGCTCAGAGGAGAGGAGTAAACTGCATCATTTCACAATTCATGCTCCAAGGAGTGCATCCGAATATTGCTATGTGAGCTGTGCCACCATTAATGCCAGTCTCAATTTTTTTTTAAACCTGTCCTGTAGTTACTGTAAATGGAGACACTTAGAAAACTCATGTCACTGCTACTTAAGAAAATCTTTGCTTTCTAATGAATAGGATGTAAGATAATGGTTAACCTTCAGGGTTTAATATCAGTCTTAGATCTAGAAGCTGACACATCACGAAACAAATTAACAAGCAGGCACATAACAATGGAAAGATCAAATTAGCATGGCAGTAGTCACTCATTTGATTTGGTGTATGGGGTAGGACTCAAAGATTTAGGTGTACTGAGGAATATATTTCCTGCATTAGTACTGCAGAGCATGGCCTGTTGGCTGGGGTTGTTGGCTGGAGCACCAGGCATGTACGTACTCTGAAGTCTTGGTCAATAGATCCCCTTTAGAATCTCATCAGGTTGCCAAAATTTGGAAAAAAATGCACCACCGCTCCATCCCTCAAACCCTCAGCAGAAGTCCAGTCTTTTAGGAGCAAGTACTTAAGGTCTCTCTACAGGTAGGAATGATAAATTAACACAGGGAAAGCTCTGCGTGCTAAGAGGTATCAGTCTCTAAACTGACCTTTTCCCCTCTCAGAGCACAGTAATCAGCCAACCCCACCAAGGTATGCCCCAGAGGACAACCACCTTGCAGGCTGCAAAATCCCACAAGCTATTGAGAGGCCCAAACCAGAATGATTTAGGGATTATTGTGGCCACTCTCAGGAGGTGTTGGGAGGTCAGGTTTACAGTTTGAGGTTTTACACAACAATGTAGGGAGGCATGTAGTCTCTCCATCTGCCCTACAAGTGACCGGCTGTACATAAACAGTGGCTTCCTTCCCTCCACTGATAGCAGCCTCTCAGTTTTCATCCTCCTTTCAATTTAGACTGGCTTTAATCCCTTGAGATCTTTCAGACAGACACTGTACATCTCAATGCAGCAGGATGTGAGCAGCCCTGGGGCATAATGTGTGTGTTAGATGCACTCTGCTGCTCTGCTCCACCTCAAGCAGAGCCTGGACTTCACAGAATTAAATGCATGGTGTGCCTGGCCAGCCTTGGACAAAGCTGGTTGGGTTCAAAACAATCATGGATAGACAAGTGATAAATAGACTGAGGTGAACTGGAGCAGGATAATACCAAGAGAATGTAATTCATTTATACACACTTGTCCCATCCACAGGACAGATCAAGGTTAAAGCAAAGGAGATTCTCACAGTGAGGACCAAAAGCAAGCGGACAACGACAAACTCCAAATCTTGTACATTCCAGTTCAGGTAAAGGCACTAGCCAGCCAAGGCACACCATGCTGCTCTTCACAACATCCTCTCACCAGCCTACAACATACTCAAAAGAAACACAGCCTACGTTCTCCCTGTCACCACTTTGTGTGCTAAGGCTTTTGGCACGGATGTTGCAGAGAGGAAACAGAGAGGAGGTTAGAAGCTGCCTCCGTATTTTGATCAATACATAATTTATATTTTCCCTCAACACTCTCCCTTGCTTCCTACTTTTCCAGAAGCCAAAAGGAAGGCTTCAGGCTTCCAGCGCCAGCATGAGTCTCCCTCTGTCCAGCAGTGTCAGATAGACACCTCAAATTTTCAGCCTTTCTAAAAGAAAGAATTGCCAGCTGCCAACCTAAACCTTTGCTGTGTGTCAAAGGTGAATGCCATTGAATGGCAGCATAAGAAGCCTTGAGTCTGAACCACTTACTGAGTTAGTGCTGAGAGACTGGGAATGTCATGGGCCAGGCTGTCCTGCAAGACCACCATGGGATAGCAACGCATGAGTTACAGAACATCAAATTGGCATTGTAGTAAGCTAGAGCTGCTGGCACTCGTTCGGCATCAGCAGGGAGCTCTGGCTTACGGTGGGCTCTCATAACCTGTAAAAGTTATGAAAATAGTAATGAAAACGAATGTGGAGGAGGTAAAAGAAAGATAACATTGTAGAGGAACTGGATCTATCCGTGAATTGAGGCTGGCAGTCAACACAGCAGAGAAGAGCACGAAAGCATTTTAAACCAACATCCAAATATTTCACTCTGGCACTTTAAAAATAAAATGTTTAGGTTTGCATTTCATAACTGACCCAGATTAAATAACGAACCTAAAAAAAGGACTGACCTAAATGAACTGTTTCCTTCTGGTCTTCCTGTTTTGCAGCCATACAAAAAGTGCTACGTTAGTGCTGCTGCTTCAGAGAGCTCTGGTGCAGAAACCTGACCAGTATCACTCCACCACTTTTGGTCCTCTCTCTCCCTGGATACAAGACATGTTTTATTTTTTTCCAATAAATTATTTTCAGTAAAAGAGTTTGGAGGGGTTTTCATCAGCCTTTTCCTGGTGGATTGAAATCAGTCACTGGGGGAGAAGGCAGAAAAATGGAGCAAAAAGAAGTAACAAGAAACTTATGGGGAAGGAGGGGAAAAGGAAATGTCTAAAAAATTCAAATAAGCACCTAAGGATGTTTGTACATAGTAGCTCAGATAAAGTTTCCTAGCATTTTTAGTTTTCTGGTAAATATTACAAAGGTTGTAGGTCATCCCCAATTCATATCTGTCTTGCATGTTCCTAACTCACTGTGAAAATCAGTGGGTGCCAGGGATGTGCTGCTCCCTGGGCACACCTATGTCTAATTAGAGGTGATGCGTGCTGGTAAAAACAAGCAACTCCCCACCCTATTGATGTTCTTTCTTTTTTTTTTCCCTCCAGCCGGGGAGTAAATTCTAGCCAGAGTCCCAGCCCACCCTTTACATTGACAAGTCCCACCACTTTACACTATCTCAGTATCTGCACCAGCAAAACCTCATTTAGATGAAAATAAAACAGAGAAATAACTTAAGATAGCTAAATAGTATCCTAGAATTGTATTTGGATTAAATCTGTAAGGATTGAATTTGAACTTTTGTCAGTAAAGTCACAAAGCGAACACAGTAAAACAGGTAATACATGCTTACATTTCTTCATGGGAGTTGTTTCACTGGAATCACTGGGACTAGTCACAAGTGGGGGAAAATTTTGCAGGGTTTGCCATCTCTTTTGCTTTATGTTTTCAGGAACGCTGGTAAGATTGTCTAGATATTGTAATGAGCTATTTTCCCACTGTTTACTTTTTAGAATGTATTTGGTGATATTTTTCAAATCAATTCATTGTTTTCCCATAAATGTCAAAAATGAGAAATTAAATAGATACTTCGTAAGAAGTAGCTACTTTAGAAAGAGAAGTAATCCAGGTAATTTAGTGATAAAATTTCTGCTGCTTTTCTCTGGGCTCAGAGAATGGTGCTTAGTACCTGCATTTCACAGGGGATTCTGGCAAAACTACCTTATTCTGTTTAATTGCTCAGAAAATTCATTAGGTTTTATGACAGGAGTCTTTTACTATCAGGACGTTGTGACTGAGGGATACATTAAATCTGAAGTCAGCAATGGATTCACAGGGAAGGTTGCTGGTTTTATGGCTCTCCTAACCTTTGCCCGTTATGGTGCCATGTGATGAGTTGGCTCTGGGTGAGCTAGCTGGTGGCCTGTGAGTTGCACGTGGTTACTGCCCTCTGCCAAAACAGTCTGTGGCTGCCTCTGCACTGAGCTCTGGTCTGATACAGTGTGAAAGATGGATGGATGGATGCACCCAGTGCAGTCCCAGCAAACAGCAAACAGATGCCCAGGGAAGATTTTTCAAATGCTGTACAAAAGATTCAGGTACCCCTCTGCTAAAGGAACCTGGCTGAAAAATGCCCACAAAATTTCTTTATATGTGTTTAATAAAAGTCACTTCTAACAAACTTTAACTTCTTCTGGCCCATCAGATCATGATTAGTACAGTAATTTTGTGTAGTCATGATTAGGAGCAGGGAAGATGCCAAGCAGGCAGCATCTGGGAGGACCTTTTGAGTGTAAGAGGTAGCACAGAGGAAAGATGGCTGTGATGTATAAGGGTGAACATGAGATTTAGGAGCATTCATTTGCAATAGCAATTTCACAACATGAGAAAAGCAAAAAGGGGAAGGAAACAGGGGGAAAAGCTAGAAGGAAATGGAAAGTCACATTCTAAGAGGGAAGACTCTGACAGGTCTTACAGGAATTGCAACGAGGGCAGGTGGACTCTGTTAGAGAAAATAGAGCCAGACATTCATGAAAAAGGGATGTAGCATAATATAAATGAACCTTTACCAATAAATAAAGCAAAGGAGGGCTGCTGCTCATCTAGCCTTAAACTAAAGAGTGGAAGTGACAATTTGCCTTGAGCTAGTGCAAAATAGTTATTCTCACAGACTTTTTGAAGGAAAGACTAATTTGCTATGACTGCATCCTGAGAAATAGCTTAACAAAAGAGTGGTAAAATGATTAGTTTACCTCATTTTTCCATGCTGGATTTGCCTTTTCTTTCACACGTGCTCCTCATGGCACTGCCTGGGCTTTTTTTCCCTTTCTTCAATAATGAAATGCTTGAATGATTTAATTGCTGTCTCAGAGGTGTGCTAAGTTGAAGTGGAGGCCAGCTCTGAGTTGTTCATATCCTGCAAAACAATGGTCTAGCTTCTCTTGTCAAGGACATGCAGAGTACATCTCCACCATTACATCTTCTACAAATATTCTGGTGGGCCCTGTCAGAGCAATGGCTGGGGAAGAAACACCCCAAACCTATAACATCTGATTATAATAACATCTGTTGTGATTATGAGGGTATCTGTATCTTATGACTTTTGCGTACAGGCCAGCAAACAGCCTGGCCCCTACACGTGTGGCTGTTAAGTGACAGTCATGACTGGGTCTGAACCAGCTCCCACTGAAAGCAACTGAAGGCTTTCCTAAACACCCAGAGGCTGCTGCATTGGACACATTTTTGTAATGAGAAAAATCTCTTGAGCAAGCAAAGAATGCATTTATTTTCCCAGAGACCACAATATTCCCACCCACGTAGCGTCCACACCTTTCCTCATACAACAGATAAAAGGGCTGTAAGTAAGATGGGGTTTAGTCAGATTGCTCCATAAAGAAGAACTTTGGTCTTTTTGTGTACATCATCCTGTATGTGTGATAATGCAGATGTGCTGGTAATGCCACAATCAACATAATTTCCCTTAGTCTCTAAAAAAATGGGTTAAGAGTACGCATGCTTATCAGTGGCATAAAGAACCCTGTAGAAAGTCAACGAAAGTTAACTGTAATGTGACTTCAAGGTTTGCTCCTCAAGGAAAGAAGTGCTGGTGGATCATACAATGGGAGTGTGAGCTGTTGCGAGGTCCAGTCATTACCAACAGAGCACTGCTGACAGCTGAACAAGATTCCCTATAGCCTCCAGGTAGTGCACAGCAATGAAGAGGCAGACACCAGAATGGGAAGGAAACTTGCAGATGAAAAGTCCTCATTCTGTTTTTACAAGCCCTGAATAAATTTCAACCTTCTTTGTTAAATTTTAATCTTTGTTGAGTAGCTAATTAGAGGAAAATGGCAGTTTTCAGTGGAATTGTATTGTATCTAGGCAATAAGCTTAAAGTTATCTAGAACAGAATTTCATACCTAAAACCCTTTATGTAGCAGTCCCAGGAAAATGTTTCCTAAAATACCATACCAGAGCCCTCTCACCCAAGACTGCAAGTATATACATAAAAAAGATCATACCACAACACAGAAAGCAGCAATATGCAAAACTGCTTTTTGTACTGGCAGAGGTTTAACTCTGTGAACTTAGTACAACTGTAGGAAAAATGAGCAACTCTCTTTGGTTTGGGAGGGAAGGTGATCTTATTGAAATATTCCTTCAGTTAGACTCCTGTAGCCTTGGTGGTGAAAATTGTTGGTAACAGCTAACGAATAACCATACTTGCACCACGAGCCTGTGGAAAGATTTGGCAACAGGAACTCTAGTTCTTTCTGAAAATTAAGTGAAATTAAGTCTTAATTTGGTTCATAGAAGCTAACAGAAGACAGAGGCAATTTACACCTTTAGCTGTTCCTGAAACTCTTGGTGATAGGGCATACTCACCTATCAAATGTTTTTGAAGTCACTGTTCCCAAAGTTTCAACTCCCAATAGCATTGAAACATATATAATGGAAACAATATATGCTTTCCCAATAATTACTGCACATATTTTTATTTAATGAGTAGTTTCTCCTGGTTTAGATTCAGTGAACATTCAGGGTGATCAGGGAAAAATTGGTGCAGTTTTCTATCTTGCTGGGTGGATTATGATGTCTCCCAGACTGCCAGGACATAACTGGAAAAAGCGATATGGAAAAAAGACCTGGAATAAAATGTGGGATCCTCGGAGAAGAAATTTTTTTTTAAATTCTGCTACCATCAGTAGCCTGACCAGTGGAAACTTTTGGATACCCTGTAGCACATGGCTTGGATGGGCATACACTTCTCTGGATAAAAAATTGGCTGGGTGGCTGAGCCCAGAGAGTGGTGGTGAGTGCAGTTACATCACGTTGGTGGTTATTCTCAAGTGGTGTTCCCCAGATCTCAGTATTTGGGCTGGTTCTGTTTAACATCTTTATCAACAATCCGAACAAGGGGATCGAGGGCACTCTTGGCAAGTTTGCGGATGACACCAAGTTAGGCGGATGTGTTGACCTGCTTGAGGGTAGAGATCTGGATAGGCTGGATCGGTGGGCCAAGACCAATGGTATGAGGCTCAACAAGACCAAGTGCCATGTCCTGCACTTGGGCCACAACAACCCCATGCAATGCTACAGGCTTGGGGAGGAGTGACTAGAAAGCTGCCTGGCAGAAAAAGACCTGGGTGTTCTGATGGGCAGATGGCTGAATATGAACCAGCAGTGTGCCCAGGTGGCCAAGAAGGCCAACAGCATTCTTACTTGTATCAGAAATAATGTGACCAGTAAGACTAGGGAAGTGACCATCCTGCTGTACTTGGGACTGGTAAGGCTGCACCTCAGACGCAGTGTTCCGTTTTGGGCCTCTTACTTAAGAAGGACATTGAGGCTCTGGAGTGTGTCCAAAGAAGGGCAACGAAGTGGGTGAAGAGTCTAGAGATCAAGTCTTATCAGGAGTGACTGAGGGAACTGGGATTGTTTAGCTTGGAGAGAAGAAGGATCAAGGGAGACCTTATCACTCTCTACAACTATCTGAAAGTAGGTTGTAGTGAGATGGGGTTTGGTCTGTTCTCCCATGTAGCAGCAAGTGACAGGGCAAGAGGAAATTGTCTCAAGTTGTGCCAGGGGAAGTTTAGATTGGATATTAGGAAAAATTTCTTCACACAAAAGGTTGTTAAGTATTGGAATAGGCTTCCCAGGGAAGTGGTGGAGTCACCAGCCCTGGAGGTATTTAAAAGCTGTGTAGATGTAGCACGCAGGGACATGGTTTAGTGGTGACCAGGAAGTGCTGGGTTAGTGGTTGGACTTGATGATCTTGAAGGTCTTTTCCAACCAGAACAATTCTGTTTCTGTGATCTTTGCGCCACATTACTCACAATCAACAGTAGAGTGATCTTGCTCTTTCCAGAAGAAAATCCCTTGAAACAAGCTGGCATTGTCAACTTTCTGGGATGATTTGCCAGTCGATGAATGACAAAATGCATTTCACTGTCAATTCATATCATATGAGGTTTTTGCCTTGCAATATAATTGAACAGCTCTTAGCTGGAGGTTTGTGGGAGTCTGTCTGAGAAACTGCAGAGAATGTGGCAGGGATACCTTTCCCAGACTTGACTTCTGAATGCTACTTGCTGCCTGTTCATCTCTGAAAACATATAACTGAACAGTGTTCAAAGGAGCTTCTTCCCTGGCAAAGTCTCATGCCAAGTGCCCTCAAGGGAAAGCGTTCGGGAAATCCTTGGATCAGCTCTGATTGCAGCAGTAAGGCACATCAAGCTTCAGAAAAGACCACACAGATGGATAAAATGCCAGCAGAAGGAAGCCCATGAAAGGAGACTGCTTACCGAGCTACCGACAGACATCCCCGTTTCAAACATCTGAAGGCCTGCTCTAATGCCTACTGGAATCAATGGAAGCCATGTCACTGGAAGGCAGCCCCTGGTTTTTGAACTTTAGTCTTAAAATAAGCACATTTTGTTTAGGTTTATTTGCTTTTTCTTTGAGAACTGGTAACGGCTTATTTGCTTAAAGCTAGCTGTGTAGAATTTGTGAGAATGTACGCAGCTTCAGGCGTGCTGGGACTGCAACTTAATCCCCTCACAGAGCTGTCCTCCTAGGAGAGTAGGTTACATGCCCTTTACTTTGCTCTGTCTCTTTAAAAAACAGAACTATCTTCTTATCTGTATACTTATCTGACTTTGAGGTCTTATGACTGTGAACACTGCTAAAAACAAAAAAAAAGTGTTGACATGCACATTCAAGGGAAGTAAGGCTTTGTGCCTTACAGTGAATTCTAGGACTTCCACTGAAAGTGGTCGTCGCTTATTTTGATTCTTTCAAAATCTGAAAAGCAACTGTCACCTGGTCTGATTTCATTTCTTCCTCTGTGGAGTCTGAGAAGGGGTAACGTGCCAGCTAATCAGGAACACATCAGCTTTTATGTACTATTTCCTCCTGTGCCCCTCTATGGCTGTTCATGAAAAAGCACAGAGAAGTTATGTCTGAATAACCTCTCTCTCACTGGGGGAGCTAGAAATCTTCTGTTTACCCAGGCAGGCCGGGGAGGGCGAGGGCAGTCTCTGGACATGGCAGGCTTGGTAGCATTGTAGATGCACTTCCCTTCTGAGCTCTGAAAGCCATTCCCTGTGCTTATCACAAAGATTTGCCTACGGAGTCCATTCTAACTGGCTTACCTGTGGTATAGAGTCTTGCCATATCTGATGCACTCCACTAAAGTTACGTAGTTATAAAGTTACAAAGTTATATAAGTCATATGTATTTATACATTTGTCCAGCAAGTAAATAACTCACTGTGCAAACCCATCACTCACTGTTCAGGAGTCTGATAACAGAAGCTGCTCCAGAGGTGGTGCCCACTCCTAATGAGGGAATCTCTTATGTTCCAAACCACTTTTGAGCTCCTGGAACAGTTTAGGGTCTCTAGATGTATACGAAGGTATGACTTTATAAGAAAGAGATTGTATATATTCAACCCAAAATCCACACTGCTTTTAGAGGAGTGTGACAGTGTTTAGTGCTGCCTTCTAATATGCATGTGATAGAGTGGAGAAGAAAGAGTCAAGACAAGTAGAAATGCACAGTCATGCAACCACAAGAGGTGACAAGGGGGGGACAACCAAGGCACAGAGATCAAAGAACGCATCTCTAAGCCAGACTAGGTAAGGGAATGAAAAAGGAAGAACATCAGTGAAGTGCCTACAATGCATTTCTGCAATCATTTGTTCCTATGAACTGTATTGCCAGCCCCTGGGGTTTATGCACTCGACAACTGTTTAGCAAGTTTTTGATACTGATCTGAATAATTTACAGTTTAAATGGTATAAAATACATTACTGATCCTCCCTTCAGGCTTGCATAATGACACAGAAAGTAGCAGTAATTTGCTGAAGAAATAGTCAAGCAGGCCGAGAACTCAACATCAAAGTGGCTCAACTCTGCTCTAGCTGCTCTGAGAATAAACCAGATTTCCAGAGCTTGACTCTGTCACTGAACAGCCCAATATATGCCAGTTCTTAAGTTTACTTTCTCTGCCCGCTCTTAAGAAATATCTGAGTTTATTTATTATTTAGACCTTTTGAGACTTTTATGATTTTGAGCTAAAGGGCACTTCAATTCTGTCTTTCTCCAAAATCTGATGCAAGATGAGCTGATGCACACCCATGAAGATCAGATGTGAAGCGTGATGAAAATCCTGCCTCAGTTCCCCAGCAGTCAGACTACAAACAGAAGTTCCCCCTCAAATGCAAATTGATCTGTGGTGCTACAAAGTAGAGGGCAAGTACTGTAACACTGGAATTGTATCTATTAATTTGTTTTGTTTTGTTTGTACAAAGCAGGTCCTGCCTTTATTCCCTTTTGTTCCCTTTCAAGTGAGAGAATAAATTTGCTGCGAGGTTGAATGTACAAGCCTCTGAGGAAAGCTCTCTTACCTAACAAAACACAACCATATCTTATACACACATGCAAAATAGAAGATATTTCATTGATTTAGCTTCGTTTTTCTTTTGTTCAGACCCTTCTGTGGCTTTCAGTGAAAAAACAGCTGTTATGTGGAAGGCACATTAAATGCTAATTAAATAAAATATTAAAACAATCTGCATCAAAGTTGAGTAGAAGTGATCAACAACAGATTTCCTTCTGTGTTACTTAGGAAATGCATGCATTTGTGTATCGTTTGGTAATACTGTGTAATGCACATACTTTATATGGTACTGAAATAGTATGCTGTGGCCAATGACATAATATCATAAGGAAAACCTCAAACACCATTTCCAGAGGTTAGCAGTCAGCAAGTTATGTCTTGATATCAGAGCCTGGACAGCAGCCCTGAAATTGTCTAATTTGAGGAATATGTGAGAAAATCCACTGTGGTCAGTATCTTAAAAAAAAAGTCAATATTCATTTACATATTTTTAAGAAGTTATAGTCTTCTTTAAGTTACCTGCTTCAGTCAGGTTTATTAAAAGCCTGCCTAATTCAGTCCTGTTTAACATTAGTCACCAGATGAGTATGACTTTCCTGGGAATGGACGTGTGGGTTTAGTATGTATGCCCTCACTTCTACATCAGTGCAGGAAAAATATTTTTGTCCTTTCTGAACCCTTTAAGTGACACATGCAACTGATGACTCTTTCAGATACATCCAGACTCCCTGTATTTCATAATGGAAAGAGGGAAGAAGGTTTTTTTCATAGGGTTAAACTGTACCAGGCAAATGCCTGGCCGCAAAGGGTGTTTCAGAGGAGTGGTACCCCAGGAGCATTTTCACCGTTGCAGAGAGAATGTGTGCATGTGTGTGCCAAACAAACAGTAATCTAACACTCACCCTCCAAGGAAAGAGTCAGTCTGCTGTTCACTCAGGAGGGAACCAGGAAAGCATCAGGGATCTTGGAGCTGGCTTCCCCTCTTTTCCTGACATCTTGCCACAGGATTTTATCCATTTAATTTGTTCACTTTATCAATTTAATTTTTATTTGTCCCCACTCAATGCTCACAAGACCTTCAAAAGGAAAAATGTTAGATACAAATGATTTCTACAAACTACAGCTCAGGTAATAGTTTTGAAAAGGCCAACAGTATACCTATGTTCCTGGGTCCAAGGTAGATACAAACAGTAACCTATCAGCAGATCTGACATGTAAAGAATAAGGGTCAAAAGAACTTAATGGATAGATCTTAGTAGTAATTTTTCATGTCATTTTTGCACATCTATTTTCTTCTTACAAAAAAGGATCTGGCCTTTTTAAAGGTTGCATTTAGGGCATGGCATTCTTGTATTGAGTTATGTTTAGCCTGACATGACAATCAGTAAGGTCCTCAAAACAGTGGCAAGCCAAACACTCCCTGTAGTAAAAATTTCATGAATTAGTAAATAAGGTCCATTACCAAATGGTCAGAAAAACTTCCTGGTGAGCGTCTGCATGCAGAGTTTGTGTGGTAAGCTGGATGCTCCCACAAGATAAGAACAGCACACAGGCTGTTGTACCGCTGCTGGCAGTTGCTCTTCTTCCCTCTCACCTGGCAACGCCAAAGTGCCAGATCCAGTGGGAGCCAAGTCAGGTTCTTTCCAGGGAGCAAGCAAGTTGCAGTAGGCTGTACCTGCAAGTTATTTTCCTCCTTCCTCCATCTCCACCTTCCCCTTGGTCCCTCCCAGATGCTGCATTTCTGCTGCTGTCCATGGGCATGGGCTGTGCTCCTGCCTCCTGCCTCCTGCCACCTGCCACCTTGCATCACTTACCTCTCCCCAGACACTAACCTTCATAACCCGGTGGGAGGGAAAAGGCAGGGCTACCCATCCCTCCGTGGCACTGCCAGTTCAGCAGCTGTGCCAGAGACCGTGTTGGGAAGTAAGCAGCAACCAGTTCTTCTGACATGACACGCAGCTACGCTGGCTACAGCCGCACAAGGCTGGGAAGGATGGAGCTATTCCTTTTTTCATTAAGTGTATTTATAAACATACAGTACACAAGCATTTTTCCTTTCTTCACAGTGATGGATGATTATATGTCTATGACATGTTTTCATTTATTTGGCGCCAGAGTAATCAAAATCAGTTGAAACTGTGGCGATGAAGGGAAGGAAAACAAGTAGGCGTGGGATCGACTGTGCCTTTTTCTCCCTGGGCCGTCCAAGGGTAGTAGCTGGCAAAAGTGCACCCCTTGCAGATGAACATCTTATTCAGCTGGTAATTGTTCCCAGTTGTGTTCATGGCCTCTGTCCATTAAGGATGTAGCCCTGCATAACTTTAAAAGCAATTGACTCTGCTCTGGAAACACTGTGGGAGCGTCTGAGCCAGCATGTGCGTGACTTTGCTTAGGAAGAAGAGAACTGGTCCCAGAAAACCTTTGTGAATGAAATTTTCATGCTTTCATGTCTGCCCCAGTGCAGATTCTGGGTCAGTCCTTCTGATCTCAAACATCCGGTTTAAACGGGTGTTTTCCGCTACATAGATACAAAAATATTTCCACTATAAGCCTTCAGTGGCTCTGCATAGACAAGCAAGGGGGGTGAGTTAGAACAAGGGAGTTTAGGACACTTTGTCAAAGATGCCAGTGTAAAAAGAAATTAAAAAAGAAAAAAAGCTCAGAAGCAAACAAAAAACCCTCCAAGTTTCTCTGCTTGTCAATTAAAAAACCCAACAACATTGTATGTTCACTTTCTTAAAGCCAGATGGCAAGGATGTTTCTGTTTGCGTTTCTCTGCACCTCCTTCGCTACACTTCGCCAGTCAGCAAGCACTGGAGCCGGCTGTGTGGCTGCAGATGGCTGCAGAGGTGGCCCATGCTACTCCTTCTGCAGGAGCTTCCCAGGACATTCCTTTCTTCCTCAAGAAAAAGGTGCCATCCAAGTACTTCACCTCTGAAAATACACACAAGCTGGTCACTGGCCACATTTGGAAGTAGTGTGCCTGCAAATCACAGGTTTTATGTATTGGCTGGTGTCTGGGGTGTGTGTGAAGCAGCAGAGAGCAGGCAGCAGAGCATGGGAGCTGGTTGCAATGTGATGGGTGATTAAAGGGAGCTGCAGGTACCTCTCGTCTTTTCTCATCAGAGACTTAGCAGTTTGCCTCCTCTGAAACATGCCTGGTTTTCAATGGTCAAAAGTGAAAGCTAAACAGTGGCTTCACAGACATCATCATGATTACTTGAACCACATGGGATCAGCATAGAAGAGCTGGAAATTCATCACTCTCCTACATTATAAAGAAAACAAAACAAAACAAAACCAGCACTCCAACCACTGAGGTCAAAAAGGTTTGAGGAAAATACCTATTCTCTCACTCCCACTCAGTTGTTTTTTTTGCTAGGTCTTGTGGAAAAGATTGAAAACTACTTTAACTTCCCCCCCTTCAGAGCAGAATCATTCCTCTCTTCATTAAAATTATGTGTATGTATAGAGATATATATACACAAACCAAGTCCCAACCCCATCGCACTGGCTCTTGTCTGCTGTGCTCACGTCTTGTTTTGCTTTAGTAGACATCATTGAGCATTTCCATATTTTTTTATGAATGGAACAAAACCACAACCCTGAAAAGCAGCAAGAGCTCAGTGTTCACAGCCATCCCTGCCAGTGCAATGCAAACAATCTTCCTGGACAGACCAGCTGCCCTGAGGCTATGCCCTGGATGAGACCAGCTGCCTCCATGTGAGCAGGTCTCTGAGCACACACCCAGGGCAGCAAGGTGGACCCACTGCAGGAGGGAGGTTCAGCAAGCCGGCCAGGGGCCAGGTTTCCCCCAGGGTGGCTGTGCAGGTTGGAAGCTGGCAAGCTGCGGAGTCTGCTGTGTACGTACATACCTGCTCACAAAACACTCCAGAAAAATAACATCTTTAAAAGGGAGGGAGAGGACAGAGTGGGGAGAAACAGCTTTTGAGACAAGTTGTCTTTTCAGTTCAGGAGAATTCAGTAAACAATCTTAATTTTGGGGCAAAATGTACTTTCCTAGAACATATGTCATCTCACTGTGGTCATTGCACTGTTCAAGGCTGATTATGTGGATGCTGCTGTTGCTCAGGGAAACTTGTTGAAACAGCTGGTAAACATCCTGCTGTTTTACTCACCAGTCTAAGAGATGGATAGATAATACAGTGTAGTTTATATAGAGGGACTTTTTCAGCACCTGATATTATTGGCTAGTAGGACGGATGACCATTTGCAGAGAATCGACTATACTTCCTCTTCAAGGATATATTAGACAGCATATGCACTCCAGAGGCTCCAGTGCAAGATGTTTTACTTTTTGATAGACTGCCTTTTTGCAGACAAGCAGGAGCACTGGCTTCTGGGGACTCCAGCTGCTGTCCTCACAGCTTTCAAAAACTCTTCAGGGTGACAAAGCTGTAGGGTACATAAGCAGTATCCTTACTGACTCCACTTGTGACTCTCTTGTCAGCCTGCAAGGTTAAGCTATTTGCAGAATGTCAAAAGAAATTGAATGGTACCCATCTGGTAACCTACAAATAGACTATTTGTCTCTCCATCCATCTATTTGTGTAACAGTAACTGGTTAAATTCAGGTGCCCCAGACCTAAAAGACGGTTCAGTTTGCCTATTGTACAGGCAAATATAGTGCCTGCCTGGTTATATTAGTTTTAAAATGTGAATGAATCTTTATGTGTGTGTGTGTGAGACAGAGAAAGAGAGAAAGTAAGAGTGGGAAACCAGGCAGGCCCCTAAATCTGTCAAAATACAGTATGATCATGTCAACACATTTAACAGACCACTTGACAGTGAACTGCCAAGTTCGCTCGTATGTTTACAGACATACATTAGATTTAATTTACATTCCTCTAAATCCCTTCTCTGACCAGATATAGATGGAACAAAAAATATCAAGACAGTAAAAAATAAAACATGGTAAAAAGGACTCCTCTGGAGAGTATGATATTCAAAACAGCAAGACTTCAAGCTTCACCAGTACATGTTAAAATACAGAAACATCTGTTTCATTCTCCCCATGTTGTATCTGGAGCAATTGCTTAGGAGAAGCCCCCCAAACAGCTAAGGGCAGAGATTGGCTCTTATAATGCCTGAGCCAAAGCCTTCTCTGCTCCCTCGAAAACTGCCCAGGCTTGCTTGCCTGCTGGGAGTTTGAGACCTACCAAGGTAAGTGGCACTTATTCCTAGGTGCTCAGGGAAGAGGGAGCTGACAAAAAGCCTACGTGACTTTACCACAGAGTTCAAAAAGACTCAAAGACTAGACTGCAGGCAGGAAACACACCACAAACACTGCATGTAACTTATTTTGAATATCACTAAAAGCTTGCACTCTCTGTGATCTGCTCTTCATTTCCTTACATGGCCCACGATCAGGCTAGCACCTCTGGAGATCTCACCAAACTTTAGGGTCTACCCAAAACAATGCTTGCACACAAAAAATTAAAATTTGGATGTTTGTGTTTCATCTGCATTTTTTACCAGACAGACAGGAAACGGCACCCGCTGTGTTGGCTTGCAAGTCTTTTAACTGCTCTGCCTTCGTTCCTCCACAACTTAGGTAAAGACAGGAAAATGCACCTGCCTTGTACAAGAAATACATTCATATTCACCTGGGAAGTGCTACAGGTAGCAAGTATATGCCTGCCATTTTAGGTGTTTTATATATATAATGTTTACAGCAGAGGAAAATAATATGGAGCAGAGTTAGCTGCAAAGAATTATCACAGCTCTATTGGTAGTATAACAAATCGTTTTAGCTATGCATCTGTGTGGTTATTTTTCTTCTATGGTGCACTAGAGATATGTAAAGACAGGTTAAAAGCACACGGATTATACTTGATAGTTTAAGTATTTGATTAAAACATGCACTTATAAGCATCTAATTAAAGCTGTACCTTCAATATATTCCACCAGTATTATGGACAGGAATTACTTCTCCAAAAGCAACCTACCTTTCTTATGCTGCTTCTCATGCAAGGGTACATAGATATGTGTCAGAGACCCAAGAACACCTACTGTTAGAAGACCTGGAACTTTTTAACATTTCGGGATAATTCTGCATGTATCAGAAGACAAGTGACTCCCACCCTGATGGTCCTGAGCTAGCTCAGTTGCTTTTGGTGATTGGATGCCAGGGCCACCACTGCATAGCCATCACCTGTGAAGCCTCCTCATTGCTAACAAAAGCTGTGCACCCAGCCCACTGCCTAAAGCAAGCAGTTGGCTGTTGTAGCCCTAGGGCTGATTTGGTTTTAAATGACTGTGGCTGCAGTTACCACTTGCTAGACTTTTCCATAGAAAGGTTGGGTCATTCCAGTTCTCTCAACACATCTTCCCCTTGGAGACTCTGCCTAGGCTTAAAAATTTGAGCGGTGCCAAATACCCCATGTTTCTCCCTAGAACTTGCAAATCTTGAAAAATTAAGATACTTTTGCTGAGTTTTGTAAAAGAGGGGGGGAGGGAAGGGGGCAATTTAAGGAAACCTCCTCACAGATCCTTTGAGTCTGCTGCACATTTCAGGGACTGAGGCATCCCTAGGTGGAGGATACATCCAAACTGCTGTAAACAGCACTTCTCCAGCTAATCCAGAGTTGGAGCTGGTGCTTGTTACTCCCTTACAACAGAGCTACTGCTGAGGGTAGGTGCAGATCCAGACTTTTAGCCTTGGTCCAAAGAAACTGCTTGACCCCTGCAAGCCAACGTCTTTCCATTAAGCCCAGCTGTGTGCCTCCTTGCCCTTACTGACCTGAAAATAAGAAGTTATTCCATAACTATGTATTATGGTTTTGCATTCTGTGAAGCCTATTGCTGAACGCATCTTTGCTCTGGCTGTTGCATCCAGCTTCCCATCATTTCTCCAATACAGCTTCCAGCTCTCCATCTTCCCTTCCTCTTCCATCCCTAGTTTTTCTCTCTCTGTCCTCTAAGCATTCTTACCTTCTCACCACTTCATCTCTTGTCTCCAGACTCAATGCTCTGAGCTTCCTCCCAGACACCACACTTCTCTTCCTGGGTCACTTGCTAGGGGCTGCACAAGGGACAGCTGGTGGCTGTGGCTGCACCACAGCCTGTGGTGCTTCTGGTCTCCACATAGGCATAGTGCCTGGCCAGTCTTTGTCTCCTGGGACAGACAGGATTGAGCTCTTTCTGGTAATATCTGGTGCTCCTACTTGCCTCCAAAATTTTGGCTGAAAGTGGCTTCCTCTCCAAAAGTTATTACAGAGTAACAACAGGTATTATCCTTGGAAAGCAACCTAGAAATGCAGAGCGTTCATCTTAGCTGCCTATTTATTTTCTTTGTCACTGTAATATTGATGATCAAGGATGAAAAAACACAACATTCTCTGACAAAAGAAAAACACATTTTTTCTGCTCTACAGAAAAAAATGGCCCAGGCCAGAAGAGAATTCATTCAACATGGCCATGCTGTGTTTTTTCTTTTGTGGTGCTCTAACCAGCTGCTTCTCTAGAGAAATGCCCATGGATTCTGCAGTATCAATGACAGCAGGATCAAGACCTCAAGCTGAGTGTGTCCTCTAGTCCCAGGTGATGGGGCCAGAGCAGGACACCCTCTAACTGGTTTCCAGGGCTGCAGTTCATTGTGCCCATCTCCCAGACCAGGAGATTTCTTCTGGCTGTGTAAAACCCCAAACCACTAGCATTTAGTTACCATCACTGCTGTTTATTTGGTGTCATACTTTTGCATTCAGTATCAGCTTCTGGTAAATTGTCTTCATGTTCTTTGCTTTTTCAACCAACACGCTTGTACAGCACACTGCATGTGCTGGACAGGGGACAGGAAACACTTATCTGAAATCTCTGCAGCAAAGGAGTATTCCTGTCTGTGTGCCTGGTCCAGAGCTAGGCTTTCTTTCTGGAATTTGCCTCCTCCAAGAGTTCACCAAGGCTAGCCTTCAGGAGTCTGGAAGGCACCATGGTGAGGAGGCTGGCTTTGGCAAAACCCTGGGTTCTGCTTAGCACATTGTTACAGGGAGACACGCAAAATCAAGAAAAGAAAGGCAGTTGTCGGGCCAAAGTGGAAGTGGCTGGGTGATATTCACTTGAATTGCCAGAACATATTTTTAAATATGGAGAAGTGCCCAGAAAGGGTCTGTTCTGTGCAACATAGATGTGCATGTGTGCATGTATTTTTATACACATATATATATATAT
>NW_008582144.1:0-35369 GCF_000691845.1 Merops nubicus
GCGGGGTGTGCGGGGGAGGGAGCGGGGTGCGGAGGGCGAGGAGGAGGCTGTCAGCCGCTCAGGAGTTCCAAAATCCGGCGTTCAATGGTTTTGAAAAAACGTTGCTGAGCGTAATGGGTTCCCAGAGAGAGGAGGAGAAGGGAGCTTATAGGCCTTCAGTAATCTTGTTACTGTGTTTGTGCTATAAAAAACGAACCTGCGCTGTGTTAAACATAGCAGTGTTGCTCAGGGCTGAGCTCTGGTGGAATCTGCTCGTTAATTTCATCGGTACCTTTCCCTTCCATGTCTTTCCAGCATCTCCATCACCAGCCAAGCAACGAGCAAAAATGGATGACATTGTGGTGGTAGCCCCAGGAACGCAATCCTCCCGGAATGTCAGCAACGATCCAGATGTCATAAAGCTGCAGGAAATTCCAACTTTCCAGCCCCTTTTGAAAGGTAAGTGATTGTTCTTTTTCTGTCTTTAAAGGCTGCCTATTTTGCACCCAGTGGAGTGTGTTTTGTGTATCCCGAGGTTCTTACTGCACCTATTTATGTCCATATTTTCCACTACCCTGCTTGTGTTAAACCTTTTTTTCTTTCATAATTCTTCCCAGCCTTCTAAATGGTGAGTGAACTGTTTTAGGGGTGTGATAATAATATTCTCTGCAGCAGAACCATCTACTGTGACGTCTGTACAGCTCCAAGGATGCCAGGTTGCTCTGCACCACTCTTTGATGAGAGGTGCTGTGTTTCATTCTAATGTCCAAGGGACTATAGTCTCCAGTTTTGCACTAGGCTCTTAAAAACATCTGTGAATTACTCTCTCACAGTTACAGCTACCTGCGTGTGGAATCACTTGCTCAAAATCAAGATATCTTGTGGGGGTTTCCAGCCTAGAGCAGATTTTGTTGTTGTTTTTTGGACTGGGGGGGCACTGAGGCTTATGTGGGTCCTTAAGCCCTACATTGACAACATCCCTTTGTATCAGTTGGCTTTTTAAATTCCCACTATGTCTTTTTTCCTTTGCTGCTTTTCCTCCCAGTTTTTTTTTTCTTCCCATGCACCCATTCATTGTTCTGTTCAAAAGGAAGTGAAGGTCTAAGTCAGGGTTGCCAAGCCTACAGCTTACCAAAACCAGTTTGTGCATTTTGTGCCCTGGCTTCTAGCTACCTCTTTTTCTGGGCACTGTGCAGCATCTTTAGTATCTGAAAGTCCCTTAGGAAGGAGGATGTGTGGGGCAGCCTGCATGAATCAATTTGGTAAAAGCAGCCCTGGAACAGTGTGGCTCAGCAGACTTGTGTCAGTGTGCTGTGTATGTTCTGATGCTCAGCAAGCCAGTGGGGATTTCTTGCTTTAAGATTCAAGGCCTGCTGTGCGTGCGTACGTTGGCTGCAGCACCTGCCTCTGTCGAGGCCTGCCATGACAGAGAGGAAGGAGCTGGGATGGTTAGCCCTCCCTGCCACTGGAAGAAATGAGGTGGTTTTTTACAGCTGAGGGTTTAGGCACCACTAGTCTGGGTGTTGTTGAGTCATACGTGGCTGCTGGGGGGATATGCCTGGCACTTTGACCTGCAGGCATCACTCAGTGTGACAGAACATCACTTTTTGGATAGGAACTCTTTACCTTTTTGCCTTTTTTTTGGTGTGTGTATCTCTACTGCATGAGGACCCTGGAAGTTGGCTGGATATTGTGGATGCTATGAAAGCTGAACAGGCCACATGTTTAGTATTTTGTTTGGTACACATCAATAGGGGTCCAGATGTGCACATCACTGACTACTGTTGCCAGCAGAAGGGACAGAAAGATGGGGAGGCCAAGTAGGAGAAAAGCAAACATGAACATTCTGGGGGCTAGTACTGCTGTCCCTCTTGACCAAGGAAAGAGAGTGTGTATTAGTTAAAATACAGAAGGTAATGCAGAAAATGTACTTGTTTTATTCCTGACACTTTAACTGCCATTTTAGAATGGACTGTAACATTGCTGATGGTGGTGCAGCATTCAAATCATCAGCAGGCTGGATCATTACTCATGGGCAGAACTTCCTCTGCCCAAGCTCTGCCTTGTACAAAAGCCAGAACCAGGATCTCACCAGTGGCAGTTTGGGATGTAAGTGTAGGAACCCAAATCTACAAAAAAATAAGGAAGTTTTAATCTGAGAGTCCATATTTAGAAGATGTGTTAACATCAGGCAGTGAGGTTGTTGTGTATGTATAAGAGCACAGTGATGAAGAGTTTCAGTTCCACCCAGCCTCGAAGTGTGGTGAGCCAACCTGGGTTGCATAACAGCTGTGGAATTCCTGGGGACTGGTGCTTGCTGCCAGTGGTGGTGTACCTCTGTGGGTGGATGAGGAGCAAGGATACAGAGCTTGAGGTAGGAAGTGAGCAAGAAGAGATGGCAGGAGCCATGTGGCTGATACAGAGAGGTCGGAAGGTAATGGATTAGATGACCAGGCCAAGTCCTTTAGCTCTTAACTATGCTTGCATTAAGTTGTTTGATGGGAAGTCATCTTGGTCGCTGATTTGGTTTTGTGGGTCTTACTTCAGACCTGAAGCTATGTGTTAGAAACCTCCTTTTCTATTTCTATCCCTTGGCCTGCCAGGAGTTTCCCTCCGAGTCTGTTGAGCTGTGGTGACATCTGGTGACTGCTTAGCAGTATGGCATGCTCAGTCCTCTGTGAACAGCTCTTTCAGCCCCAAATACTTGTTACTTGGAAAACAGAGCTGTGACACTTGTATTCACTGCAGAAAGCAGTGTGGTCTGTTGAGTGAATTGAGTCTTGAGAAACCTCAGCTCTGCCACAGGCCAGCTCGAGAAGCTGTTTGGTTTTGGACAGGTTTCTTCTCTGTATTCATCACATGGAAGAATCCTGTGCCTGGAATGGAGGAAGGATACTGGAGATCTTGTTGGAGTTCATCATAGAGTCTTCTGTCTTGTCATCTACCAGCTTGGAGAGCTAAAGATGTGAACTCATAGCCCTTGTGAGCTTCATTAGTCTAATTTGGCTGAGCCAAGCCAAGGGGGTTTATTTTACTTTTAAGCCTCAGAAGAAGCCTAATAGTTAAATTGATGGACTGGGGAAGCACGTGGCCATGAAGATACTGCACGTGCTTGAGAAACAAAGCACTTAAGAGCTGAAGCATTCATCTGCCCTAGCCATACTGAATTGAGCTTGTGGTCAAAGAAGAGAGAGGTCCTTAGCATTGTATGACCTTGCAGGGAAGAAAATGCCAGTTTTGTGTCTGTGGCATCTTTCATACTAGGTTCTCCTTGACTTCTACAGCAAAAATTGCAGCTGAGAGTCACAGCTGTGGTTGTGTAGTGTCCTTCTGAATAATGTTTGCCTTCTGCAGGGTGCTGCTGTTGTTAACGAGCAGGCGTAATTAGCAGTGTTAAGCATTTGCTGATTCCAGTGTTTGAAACTGTTGGACAAAGCTGTTTGGGGCAGGTGCTACTGTCCTGAAGTGGTTGTGTAGCACCTACTATGGTGAGTCAAGGACTTGAAAGTCTTTTTATTAATGTCAGGGACGATCTCCTTTGGTGCTATATTCTTGTGGACAGAAGGGGGAGAGTGTCCCACACGTGGTGGGTTTAGGAAAGCATGCCAGTGGATGTCTGTTGTATTGCCATTTGTAAATGTCAAATCCCAATCCAGCACAAACTGGGAGGAGAGAATTGGGGATTACATCTGAGAGTGAAGCATCTAATTATAGTGCCAGAAAGTGCTATGTATTTGGGGTATTTGCATATTTCTTTTTTCCACCTGAATGTAAAAATTATTAGAAGTGTTAGCAGGGAACTTCACTGATTGATGAGATGGGCCTTTTTTTTTTTTAAAAAAATCTTTTTTTAAATCTTTTTTTTTTTCTCCTAAGTGGGGAGGACAGTTTATAATCTAGACTCCTAGGAGCAGCAGAGGAAGGCTCCAGCCTTCTCCCTGGTCGCAGCCATTCCCTGTTGAGACCTCTTTGTAAGTGACACAGAACAAAACATGATGTACTCTTTCTTTTCTCTGTGGGGCTTCCTGAGGATATTTGCATGAAAATGAAGCTTCTGTCTATTCAACATCCCTGGTTCTTGCAGTCTATTCACAGCATGAAGCCATCACCAGCTGTGTATAAAATCAGAGTCATCTTCTCAGAGTAACCCAAAGTGGTGATACTTTTGTAGTTTATCAACAAAGCATCCCATTTTATGAAGGTGTTTGGAAAAAAACTAAAGATTCAATTTTCTGTGTCGTGACTATGGAAGGTTGATAAAGTATTACAGTGAGGGATTTCTCTCAGAAATGCTCTTACTAGAGCTGCAAAGTGTAGCCTCTGACCAGGGATTTGGCTTTTATGACCAGTGGATCCTCTCTGAGGACTGCTGGCAAGAGATGGGATCCACTTGGCAAAGTGTGGTTAGAGCACCTCCACCAACAGGTGGGCCAACCTGAAAACAGGAGCCCTGCATTAGGAGTGATTAATGACCACAGCTAAGTGAGGATGCCTTGGACAGGGCTGGAAAGCAAAGGGTCAATAGTCTGTTCTGTTTTGTTTGTTTGTTTTCCTATATGTTTTTTCTTGGTAATTAAAGTGAGGTGGGTGGGGTAGGGAATTAAATATTGGTACAAAGCTTCCCAAAAGCTTTTGAAAAGGGTATTTAGGTTTTAAATTTGTGTTGTGAAAACAGAAGCTCATTGCATTCTTCCAGAGGACATCAGCATCTTTCTCAGGCCTCAGGAAAGGTTGAGGTCTGTCTTTCTGGTACTAGTGGAGTGTTCTGGTAAACAAAAAAGAAAAATGCCTGTGAAGAACCTATTGTTATGTCTTAGTAATACAGGAGAAGCTGTTTGAGAAGTAGTAATTCAACTGCAAATTGCTATTCTGTGCCAGGGTCAGCCAGACCTAACACAAAATGTTGGGAGCTTGGCAGTGGGAACAACTTCAACTGCTAACAGTCAAAATTATTTGAAACTGACACACTCACTTGCTGTACTTGACTGATTAGCTCTGAGAAAGTGAGCAGGACTTGGAGGAGGTTGGAGTGTGTGTGGGGGGCTCTCTTTTGGGCAGCTGTCTTGTAAGTGGCATGCTCTAGGCTTTGTAAGAGGAAGTAAATCTTCTGGATCTTTTTGGAAGAAGTCAGTGTAACTGATGTCTGCTGGTGACTATGTCTTTTTGCAGGGAAAATGATTGAACTTTGCAGGCAGTTCCATGCTGTGTGGTCTAATTTGTGTATGGGCAGATGCACAGGATAAGGGTGAGCTATCTGCCTAGGTGGTTAGCCTTGCCCCCTCTCTCCTGGGGGAGCAGTGTTCTTGAGGTCAAATTTCTGTCTCCCCTCTCTGGACCTTCTCAGGTGTATGTGGCTCCTCCCAGCCATCTTGCTGCATGTCAGGAAGCTTTAGTGGTCATCACAAGTCAGCTGCAGATTCTCCTTCCTTTACCTTCGTGGAGCTTGTGTGGCAGAGCTCTGTAGCTGACCTGTACAGCTCTTGGGGTGCAGCTGCCCTTTGGATACGTTAGATGATGTGCTGGGGAAAAATACCATGTGCTAAACCATGTCCTGGCTTATGCCTTTGCCACATATTTTGGTGAGGAGCACCTGCATGTTGGACAATGTGCCTTGAAATCACTATTAACTGGTTCAGGTGAAATGAAAATTAGTTGTAATTAGAGTGTATATTTTGGAAGTTATGCCTTTACAAAAGGTGTCATCTCTTTATGTCAAGAGCCTACTGGAAATCAGATGCACATGACTGATAAGGTGTAGGAGCTATTGTACTCTATTGAAGTGTCATCAATGAATCTTTCTAGGACAAGGATTTAGGTGTGTGGGGTTTTTGTTTGGTTTTTTTCTGAGTCCTCAGAGGACTTCAGGCTTGTAAATCTGAATAGATTTTTTTTAACTTCTCCTCCTTTCTTCCCCATTTGGTGTGTCTGTGGGTATCTTTCCCTGATGTATATCCCTCTGTTCAACCTGATGCTTTATATCAATGAAAACTGCATGCAAAGCAATGTTCCTGCTAGCAACATGTGCAGGGTGTATAGACACACACGTGTGTAGGTGTGTATTTATAGCAATAGATGTTGAGAGTGATTGCTCTCCAGGACTCCTCCTGTAGGGATATTGCAACAGTGTTGTTCAGTGGACTGAAGTCTATAAAGTTCAGTTTCTCCTAGGTAGGCTGGTTGGGATTGGAAGAAGAGAGTGAGACTTAATGCAAGCTCCCTCCTGGTGCTGTTAGTTTGGTTCTTCCTCTTTAGCTGGCCACTGTGATACCTACAGCTCCATTGGCTTTGATGTATTCTTCTGGCCATTAGTGTCATGAAATGTGTTTGCTAGAGAGGAACTTCTGTGTTAAGTGTTGGACACCTAGACAGAGAAACAAGAACTTTGTGTGTCTCATGCTGGGACTGAAGCATCTGATGGTCAGGGAAGGGGTACAGCTCCACTGGCTTTGCTGTAGTCTTCTGGCCATTAGTGTCATGAAGTGTTTGTGTTTACCAGAGAGGAACTTCTGTGTTACCTGTTGGACACCTAGACAATAGAGAAACAAGAACTTTGTGTGTCTCATGCTGGGACTGAAGCATCTGATGGTCAGGGAAGGGGTGGGACCTTGGAGTGATGACTGAGCTCCTGGGAGGGAACTTTGGAGTGTCTTTAGTTACTATGGCAATGAGCAATATAGACATGTGTGGGTAGGGACACAGGAAAAGGCTGTGGATGCTGAAACAAAGTCACTGACTGCTCTTAATGAGAAATCTGTCTCAAAGGAAAGGCTGAGTGGCAATTATGTATTTGAAACAACTCCAGTGAAGAATCTCTGCTTATAAATAGAACAGGTGTCTCTCTTACCATCATCAGTGGTCACTTCACTTATGAGGAAGTCTTATTTCCATATCTTCTGGTGTTGAAAATCTAAAATAAATCATAAGAAAATGAGCTAGATGTGCCAAAAGTCATTCTGCTGTTACCTCCAGGGAGGGCTTGCCATTAGGAACTGGTGAAACTCATAGAAAGCAAGAAGGAAAAAGGTCTTCTGAGCTGTTAACTGGATCCCTAAAACTCACACCTCTGCCCTCAGAAGAAAAACAACTAACCAACCACAGACCTACAAAAGAGCCAACCTGAAAGTGTCAGCATACTCTGTAGCAGGACTTGAGCACCTGGGGAGATTGATTTTTTTTTTTTAATTTATTTTTATTATTAATTATTGGTGGAAACTCTTTCTTCCAGCAATCTTAAGACACTCGACAAGTTCTGAAGATTGCCCTGCAGTGGTGCAAAATGCCTTTTGTCAGCTGTCTTGGATGCTTCTGGAGTTTTTGTTGGAGGTTTCCTTCTTGGGGTGTGTGTGAGTGGTTGGGTTCCCTGTGTGCTTTTATCTGTGTTGCACATACCTATTCCTTCCATGTTCCAAAATGTTTGCTAACTGTAATTCTGGCACACAGTTTCACAGAAAACATGTGATATGCCCTGGCTGGCCTTAATGTGTTAATTAATGTAAGATGTCATGCAGTGCAGTGTCTCCTGCCTGCCTTCCTCTTCTATTAGAGATGCACTCTGAGCTTATCTGAGGCACCATATCCAGTATGGTTTTTCATGTGGTAAGGAGATGAAGGGCAAAAGTAAATGCACATGCTGTTATGAAAGGTATTTTTTAATGAGGTTAAGAGCATGCTGTAAAAATACTAGGCTGCTGTTTGAGTTCATTTGTGTGTTTTGTTCTGTTTTATTTTTATTTTCAGTGGCTGGTGCATATAGAAATTATACTCTTGAAATGTGTCATGGTTTAACCCCAGCTGGTGAGTAAGCACCATGCAGCTGCTTCCTGCCTTCTCCACCCCTGGTGGAGAGGAGACTTGGAAAGGGAAAAAAAAAAATAAGTGAAAGTCATGTGTTGAGATAAGAACAGTTTAAGAATTGTAATATTATTAATGATCATCTTTTATTCTAATAGTAGTAGCAGTAATGAAAAGGAAGATAACAAAAGCAGAGAGAAATATACCCCAAGAAGGACAAGGGATGCTCAGCACCCACTGAGTGATGATGGAGCAGCACTCTGCCCCTCCTGGCCAGCCCCCTTTAGTTTGTACACTGGGCATGACCTCATGTGGTATGGAATACCCCTCTGGTCACTTTGGGTCAGCTGTCCCTACTGTGTCCCCTCCCAGCTTCTTGTGCCTCTCCAGCCTTCTTGCTGGCAGAGCATGAGAAGCTGAAAAATCCTTGATTTACTCTAGATGCTGCTTAGCAGCAACTGAAAACAGCAGGATTATCAACATTATTCTCACCCTAGGTCCAAAACACAACACCATACCAGCTACTAGGAGGAAAATGAACTCTATCATAGCCAAAACAAGGATAAAAAGATAAGTGAGTATTCTAATACAGTGAAAATTGGGACTTTATGATCACAGGCTGCAGTCCTAAAATTGATGCAGTTGGGATATCCCTTGCAAGTCACTTGTGTAACTTGCAGGGGCAGGAAGTGTCAAGAGTGCCATGTGCTGTTTGGTGTTGCAGTAGGAGACCTGAGAAGCTCAGTCCCTAAAACCAGATTCTTCCCACTGTGTTGTCAGCCTGGCAGTGGTGATCAGCACCCCAGGGAGAGGTGCAGCACTGCCTGTGGATCTGCCAGCTGAGTTGTGGCTGGGGAGTCCAGGCCTGCTCTCAGGAGCTCTGCTGTGAAAGAGAAGCCTGTGTATTGCATGCTTCAGGAGAAACGAGGTGCAGCAGTCCCTCAGCCCAGTGCTGCAGTGTCCTTTCTCTGCTTTCTGATCGGCTCTTCTTTGCCTCTGTAGTCCTTTGTTAATAGCAATGTGGAGACTTGGAAAGACTGCGGTCTAGGTAACTGCCACAGGGTGTCACTGGAATACAAAAGGAGTAGTAGAAGAGCTTGAAAATGGCTGGAAATTTTGCTGAAACAGTTCTCATCGGGCTCTTTTCATGAGCATTTGTGTTCCATTTGCATTCGTTGTAACAAGTGACCAAGGCTTTGGAGACCTTGCTGCCAAGCTGGGTTTGGTGTGAGAGGGACTCTGAGCTGAACCACACAGTGCTTAACTGACAGCTGACAGCAGTACTGGTGACAGGGAGATGGTGCAGAGCTCTTCATCTGAAAGTCTTTGTCTGTATGATCCTGAAAAATAAGTTGTATCAGTACTGGGTCTGTGATGGGGAGATGGTGCAGAGCTCTTCATCTGAAAGTCTTTCAGAAGTCTGTATGATCCTGAAAAATAAGTTGTATGTATCACTTATTTTCAGTTGTTAATACTAAGGTTTTTCTGAGTGTACATGGAAGATGAAGGCACAGATCAGCAGTAATTCAGATGGAAGCACTTGAGTGTCCATTCATTACACCTTCTGTAACATCAGTCTAGTATTTTCTTGGCAGCACTGTTTTGATCATACATGTCTGTGTAAGGCTGAGGTGTTCTCATCCCAAGACACTGTTTTTTCCCCAGTGGCCCATTGTGCTGGGGAAACTGTTCATCTAGCACAGGGAATGGAACTAGGTAACTCATGGGTCTAGAAAATGATTGCAGCACCCTCTCTTTCCCATCCCCTCAAAAATGTTCAGCTCAATCAGATCTCCTTTCCAGTTCATCAGCAACCCTACAAACCAGTGTTGCTGCCAGAGTACACAACATGGTATGATCTGAGAACCTTTAGCTATGAGTGAGGGGAAAGAGGTGAAACTAGAACCAGGGAAAAGGGAAGAAATTATGCATCTATTAAGATGGCCTAAAATTCCAGACTTTTACCCCACCTTCCTAATGTGTGGTGTGCAGCTAATCTCACATAAATGAAATTGTTTGGAGAGAGTCTTTGTATTGATTAGCTATGTCTGTTCAGCTTAAAATCCAATGCTTTGCTAATCCCAAGTTATTTCTTAGGAGAGGGAGTGTGGAAGGGAAATGTCTTGAATGCTTATCTTCGTTGCCTTGGAAATGTCATTAAGAGATGTTGTCACCAGTGTATCATGCCAGTAAAAACCCTTTGACTTTGCAAAGGATTTATGTGGTTCTCTTTTCATGAATGTGTTAGTGGAAGGTGTGTACTAAGACACCAACTGGAGAGTTATGTCCTTCACTGTATGCTGTCCAAATCTTATGGTGCTCACCAGGAACTTGAGGCTATAACCTATTTGCATATAACCAGTTTTTAAAAATTAAAATAGCTAATCCAGGCAACCTTAAAGCTTGCCTAAACTTGTTTTCAGTGAGACACCATGCAAACTTGCTTGTGTTTCAGTTGGATATTAGGAAGAATTTCTTTAGTGAGAGCGGTCATGCACTGGGAGGGGCTGCCCAGGGAGGTGGTGGGGTCACCATCCCTGGAGGTGTTCAAAAAAGAAGCAGATGGAGCACTTGGAGTTGTGGCAGTGTAAATGGGGTGTTTCCAGAGAGCTCTCTAGAAGGTGTGATCTTCTTATGTATCAGGACATTGTAAGTCACAGCCATCAGTAGACTTCAAAAAACTTCACAACTTGATCTGGATGTGGTTAACGCTTTGCTTTTAGTTCTTGGTGAGACCAAGAAGGTGTGATGTGCTCTGAGAAGCAGGGTGCTGTAGGACATGTTGTCCTAGTGATGTGTTCCAGAAGTTTTTTAAAAAAATTGCTTATGTTTTAAAATGTTCCTTGTCATATAGTATCAACCACAAGTAAAACCACAGAAGCACTGCTGACACTCTTGGTGCTGACTGATGTCTCTTTGTGAGGAATGGGTTGGAGATGGTCAGTGAGCTGAGGAGGATGGGCAAAAGTTTGGTCAGGGTTTTGTCAATTCTTACTCTTCCTAAAAGCAGTCTTGGAGGACTTCTGTCAGCTAAACAAAGACTGAACCTAAAGGGAAAGTTTATTTTTTAAAGCAGATGACTGGAATGGAAGTACATGTTTGCATTTATACAGGGTGACTGAGAGTGGAATACTTACTTTTGCTTTTTGTTGCCTCCCATTGAGGGGCTCTTGTCACTCTTTTTAATATTAACTGAAATTTGGGATCTGTTTGGGTGGTGGCTGAGTTGCTTTCATTGCAATAGTTTGAAGTTCTCCATGGTTCCACATCTCCTTAGTTACCAATCTGATTTATGATATTCTGTGGTAGAGAAGGCAGTAAGGAAGCATACATTAGTCACTGAGATGAGAGGCTTTTTCTTTTCTTGAATGTTTTCATAGGGGTTTTTTTGGGTTAACTGAAATAATTCCCAAGTTCTGAAGTGTACTTGGATGTATGGGTGGCAGAAACACAATTGCTGTGTTATCAGAACTTAATCTAAACTTCACACAGCTTTGTCATCTTTGGAGCCAAGAGCCCAGTGGAGCTTTCAAATGGAACTGTCTGCACCTCTGCTTTTGGCTAACACAGGGTGGTCCAGAGACTTGAGGTGCTCACGTGGATTCCTTTGGCCAGCCCAGCACAGGAGCTGCTGTGGGGCCCTGCTTAGGAGAGGAGGGGGATTTGGCTGTGCCTCCAAATTCTGTGGGCCATTTGACCTCTTGACACAACCTGGCAACACAGAAGTTCTAAAAAGTGCAAACCCATGGGGTTTCTGTCCATGTTGTCTTTGACATCTTACTAATAAAATAAAAAGCCTGGTAACAAATGGCATGTCTTATGAGTAGGGATCACTGCAGGCAGTTGGAATTTGCTTGCTTGATTTCCTAATAAAGACAACAGGAGATAAAAATCAGACTCTAGTTCATACATTAAATTGGTCTCAGGTCATAATCATTTCAAAGGTCCAAATGGCTGCTTTGATAGATTTTATTTTTCCATACTGTGAATCTAATTAAACTAACTGTGATCCTGGCTTAGACAAACAGTGTGTGGACATTACGTGATACTTAAAGCTTCTTATCAGATGACCAACAAAAAGAGAAGAATAAAGTGTCATGTGAACATATTTCAACCTCTCATAATAGGTAGCTGCCAGTGAAGCAGCATTATTGTAGACATGCTGCCTACCTGATGTCCTTTGTTAGTAGATAAATGTGATGCTTCTGTCTGTCCTTGCTCAGCTGTCAAGTGTTCTGTCTTTTAATGTCAGGATATTTGGAGCATCTGGTGTGTTTGTGAACAACAAAGCTAATGATGGTTATTAGCAAAGTTTTGTGTAAAAACATGTTTCTTCTGCCATAGAAGAGATTGGTGTTCCCTCTGACCTCAAACTCTTGCTTTGCTACTGCTTTGAAGACAGGGCTTAGCTCTCTGGCTTTTAAAAATTGTCTGCTGCTCAGAGGTATTTGTGTGAGTATACCATCTCTATGAAAGACCCTGCTACTACAAAACTCCAATTAAAATCTTTAGTTACATTTGTGCTCCAGCTTGGTGGTGTATTTTTGCTGTTGTTTTTTTTAAGATAGGAGGAATAAGGCTCCTGCAGTCCCAAGTGTAACCATTTCATGCACACGTAGAGCTGTGCTGCTGATGGGACCCAGGGGAAGACACTGACTGTCACTGGAGTTTGAAATGGGCACATCAAGCATTTTGAAGTCTGTTTCCTAAAAGTTCAGAAACTTTTGGAGGTTGAGGAGGAACTTGATACAAACCTAAATCCTGTGTCCACTAGGTTGCAGTTATAACTGTAGTAAATACAGAATTTGATCAGTACTGAAAAGGCTGTCATAGCACTTACTGTTTAATGAAGACTAGCATGTTAATAAATCAGCATAGCAGATGTCAAAGGTGCTGCTGGAAACAAAAATGAACAGACTGGAAGTGATGAAAACAGGCAGTTCTTCTGATGTGAAATGCAGAAGTTGATGAGCTGTCGGTTGTCAGGAGTGGATTTGGACTCATTTTGGAAAGTCTGGTGTACGTGCTTCTTCTGTTTTAAACATCCCAATATGCTTGAGTTCTGCAGTGGTGGAGGGAGATGGGGGCTTTGCTGAACCTGGATGGCAGAGGTTTTCTGTCACATTGGCCTTGAATTTCTCCAAATCAGCTTTTAAATACATTACCCTCAGTAGTTTTTTTGCAAGACATGGGTTTTCTCATCTTAAGAAATTTGGACCAAAAGTGTAAAAGCATTTGAAAACCAAGCAAACAACAAAAAACAAACAAACAAAAGGCCCTGCCCTACTGCTTAAAGCTATTTACCTGAAGTATGATGCTCCAGAGGGCCTCTTAAAATTGCATGGCTGTGAGAAAAGAGGCAGGTCCAAAAGTTTGGTACCACAGAAACATGGATTAATCACTTGGCTACATAAATTATGTCCTTTGCCCAGTGTTGTCCAGTACATCAACTGATGACTGAGCCACAGTGGAGTTTTACACTTCCTGTTCTTTATTTTAAATGCTAAATAGCTAAATTAGTATCTGAATTCTGTTACTTGTGTTGTCCATGTTTGCATCTGTATTTGGATGAAGAATGTGAAGGCAGCCTAGCTTTGATGCCAGGCAACAGGACAAATATGGGAAGAGTATTTTTATTTTTCATGTCATAGCTCTTACCTGTGCAAAGAAAATTGTAGTGGTGTGTATATCTTTGTGCCTCATCTTGGAAAAGAAAGCATCTACCAAGGTGCTGGTTAAAGTTTTGACTGCATCAGCTATTTAAAATTTAAATTAAAGTAGTTTTAGACAAGAGTGAGTTGGACACAGAGGCACAGCAATAGGACTGATGTGGAAAAGGTTGGTCTCTTGGTAAAGATAGACAAAACTGAGTGAGTTGGCTAAAAAATGGGTTGTGCCCACATGTGCCACCATGGTTACTCTGCAACAGGGAAAGATAAGGGTAGTGCATAAAAGACAAAAGAAAACAGAGAAATTGTTAAATATTGACAGATCAGGTATGGTTTTGGAAAAAGGGAAGAAACTGAGGATGTTTGTTTTCTGACCTCTAATGAATTAATATTTAGCCAGTGGCCATGGGTGATGCATTTCTACTGGCTGTTCCTGGGAAAGGCAATTTTAAGAGTAAAAAAAAAAAAATAGGGTGATCACTATAACCAAGGAATTATCTAGGAAATAAAAAAAGCAGGGAAGGAACTTGAACTGGCTCATCGTGGGATCCAGCTCTGGGGCTGGTGTGGGGAGAAACCCCACGGCTTGTTGAGTGAGGTCACGTTGGGGCCAGCTGAGATCAGCCTCCCCAGTGGTGGAGCTGCAGAGCCTGCTGTGGTTGAGTCAGCTGGAGCTCAGGGCTGTGGCTGCATCCTCCTCCATAAATCCACCACGGAGTTTCCATCTGCAAACATCTGGCAGCAGCTGGTCCAAGCTGCTGTCCCGGGGAGGCGCCTCAGAGCTGAGGAGGGGCTTCTCTTGGCCTTTGGAAGGCAAGCAGGTTACCAGGCCGTGTGCTGGACTCTGCAGAGCAGATAAGGTGTGCAGGCTTTGTTGAGGCACTGGGGCTTCCTGGGGGGTGTCCTGCCTGGGTTCACAGCTCTGCTTCCCTGGCCGGCTTGTCCCCTCGGGAGCCTGGGCAGCCCTGCAGGGACTGGGTGGTGGTGTGGCAGGACCAGTGGCCTTGCACCTCTGTGCTTTTTCTGTACAAATATTTGCTATTCTGTGTTTGGTTTAGTGATTTTTCCAAAAGCAGGGGCGAACAGAACAGCCTAGAGCTAATGATTTGGGGCTTTTTTTTCCCCTAAAAGCAGCAGAATTGATCTTTTCTTTGGAAAGCAGCCGTCGGAGGGAACTGAGGTTGAAAAAGATAAAAAGTGCTGAGACTGTTTGCAAACCTTTTGTTTAGAAACTGGTTTGAAGCCTACTGTTTCCATGCTTTTGCTTTTCTCCCTCCTTTCTTAACTAAAGGGGGTTAACAGGAAAACAAAATCCATACTACTTCTAATTTTTGATCCTCCTGAAGTTTTCCAGAGGGCTGGTCACAGACTATACTGTGCTAAACTGCCTCTTTATTATCCAGCATGATAGCCTTATCTTTCTTGCCTACCAAAATAAGGTACAGTGAAATTGAGGTACGAGTGTATTCTTGTATTGTTCAAGCCCTGAATATCAGAAAATAAAACTAAAGAAATCTTACAGTGCAGTTGAAAACCACAGAAATCTCTCTCTGTCATTTCCCCAGCTTCTAGTGTCTGAAGGGAAACTTGCAGAGTGTTTGGTTTCCTGTCTGTGACTGAAGTCTCTCTGCACATCAGAACACAATAAATGTGACCTCTTCTCAAGTGCTTTTCTCCTCCTGTGGCCTGCCACACTGGTTGCTTCATCCTGGAAATACTTCCTTCACAAAATGGAGCCACAAAAGCACCCCTGCGTGAAATAGAAGAGATTTGGGTCGATGGCATTCAGTTTGAAAAAAGAGTGAATTTTCAGAAGCAGAGACATTGCTTAGGCATGAAATGATTGAAGGGAGCTACACTAAGAGAAAATGTGCTAATTTAACTGTATTGTGGTGCACTTAATGTTTTTGGTGTGTAAGACTAAGTTATTGGGTCGTTTCTTGGAATCAAAGGCAAGTTGTATCTATTGGTATTACTCGTTTTATATTGGGTATAGGTGGAGCTGGTGTCTCAATAGGATGGGGATGTGGAGGGAGAATTGGCTTTAGCCCAGTATTTACCAGTGCCCAAAAGTTACTCCATCTCTATACTCAGCTTAACATGTCAGGCTACAAACCAAGTACATCCTTGGTATTTGTGGATAACTTATAGTAAAACTGGGAACGAGCTCACTTTTCTTTCAGATGGATGGTAAAAACTCTTTAGCCTTGGGTGTAATAGTCTCTATGTGAGCACATGTAATGCTTAGATAACTTTTTCTCCCCAGGACTTTTAATGAAAGAAGTGAGTTTCTCCAAAGCATTTGACAAGTTTGGCATTTTCTGTGAGCAAGTGGAGCATGTATCTTCATTGGTGTGCTTTGACTGCTTTCACTCAGCAATAATACTTACTTTTAATCCCCTGCCCAGCTCACTTCCCCCTCATTAGTAGGGCAGTTTCTGGAGGGTGTCTGCGATGGGAGCAACTCTCCATGTGCTCTGGGACTGTCTCCTGTGAAGCCACCAAGGAGCAGACAGGTTAAGCAGCAGGTACACTGCTGTCCCCTGAGCCATGGTTAGCTGTGTGCCCTGTGCTGTGCTGGAGGAAGTGCAGGGAAAAAGCCCAAATAGGATGGGGTGGAATGTGATGGAAAAAAAGGGGCTGGATCCCCCTTTTGAGCACAAGGGAAAGAATCCATGCCAAAGTCCTAGCTGTAATATGCCTTAACATACTGCTGTCAGCTCTTCTCTAAGTACATTTCCACCCCCTCTGTGTAATGGTAAAATAGGGTAATGTCTCCAGTCACAAACTCGCTGCTCCATCAACTGTTATCCATTTAAAACTGTGTCAGTGTAATTTAAGGGAGGGGCAAGAGTTCTGGTGGTGAGAACTTAAGTGCTATTTCATTAAATGTTGATAGTTTGCTCAGAGCTATTGCTATCTGACTTTACATTCTCATCTGTGGGACATTTTCTCCTGAAGTTAAGCCAGGATGTGCTCAGTTCCATGGAGCTGTGTGCAGATGCCTTTTTTTCCCTCGAGTCTCAGTTATCAAAGTTTGGACTCCACTGTACCTAACTTGTATCTAATTTTGTTCATTTAACATACTAGACTTGTTCCAGCCAAAATGTTGGTCATGAAACACAGGGATAAAACAATTGTAAGCTTGAAAGAAAATTTTTCAGTTCTTCCCCAGAAAATGTAATAAATGACCTTAAAATAGTGCCTTACCTCATGTTTATTCTAAACTTCAACTCTTGTTTGTCTTATTTTTTTTTCTTACAGAAGGAATAAACATTCTTTGAATCCATAAGGATCAGACTTCTGAAAGGCTCCTGTGTTCACCTCTGTTCTTTTTCCTTTCCATTCTTCATAGTGACATTTTAGAGCTTGCCTACCTGAAGAGCCTTATCCTTAAAATGATGTTTTGTGTCAGGATGTGTAGTGGTGGCCGAGCAGCTGCTTCCTGTGGAGCTTCCCTGAGCTCCACGGGCACTCAGAGCCAGGGCTGGTGCTGCTGGAGGAGCCAGATCCTCTTCTGGCCAGCTCCCTCCCAGCTGCTGGCACAGGTATTCTAAAAGTGCTACTTCACACTGACCTAAAGACCACAGTTTTGCTGATATTTTGGGTCAAACCAGAAAGTTTCTTATCAGATTACGTTCATTGTTGGGTTTTGGTGGATTTGGGGATTTTTTTTTTTTTTTGTCTTTGGTTTCAACAGAAAGCCTTTGAAACAAGACCTGGGATTTCTGATGATGTCATCCTGCTTAACAAAAAGCAAAAGAGTTAAGTAGCTGGTTCTGGTTTTCACAAATATTTAGCATTAAGTAGAAATGGATCATCAGAACTTCTGCACATTAGAAGTGAGGGTGATGAGACACTGGAACAGGTTGCTCAGGGAAGTTGTGGATGCCCCCTCCCTGGAAGTGTTCAAGACCAGACTGGATGGGGCTTTGAGCATTCTGATCCAGTGGGAGGTGTCCCTGCCTGTGCCAGGGAGTTAGAACTAGATGAGCTTTAAGATCCCTTCCAACCCAAACCATTCCATGATTCTATAAATGCTAATATTATCAAGAGTAATGAGTACTATGGGCATCCTTTGAGTTTTGGATACTTGATTTTAATAATGTTTTTAAACAGTCTTAAAATAGAGGCCCTTTGTGGTATCCCAGTAGTGAAAGCATCTCTGATGTCTTGGGTTGGAGCTCGATGTGTGCTGTAGGAGTGAATGTGGAGCTTGAAGGGGCTTGTGCTGCTGGTGGGTTATAATGAGTACCAGTGAGGATGAGGTCACCTAGTCAGAAGCACAGGGGCAGTGTGAGGAAAGATGAAACTTTCTTTTGGTGGCTGTGGACTCTTGGACTGGATCAGCTGGTTTGTTTATTTTTTTTACTGGCAGGTAAAAATAACTAGGTGACTGTACACTGAAACACTGAAGAGGGACTCCTGCTTTGCTGTCTCTGCTTCTGGGAGCAGTAAAGTCAAAGAAAAAGTCTTTTAAGAACATCTTAAACCACTGTAGCCTTTTGTTCAGTGACTAGCTGTCCCTTTTCAGTGGATGTTAAAGAGATGGTCACAAAGCTGACTTTTCACTGTCTCCTGCTCCAAATGCAAATGAACAGTGATTGCATAGTTGTTTTCTGATGTCTGTGGAAGGAAGTTATTTCTGCAAAGTGGATGCAATCTGTCTGTTACCTGAGCAAGCAGTCCCCTGTGTGGCTGCACTGCTCATGGATTCCTGCATGGAGAGGGCCCCTGGAATATAGTTCAGAAATGTTCTAGAGTCATCATTTCTTCATAGAGGGATCAAACTGATGCATTAGTTTTGCTTTTTGGCTACATCTAGCAGACTAGCACCTCATGGAGGATTTGGAAAAATAAAATAAGGATATACACTCTTTTGGTTTTTTGGTTGTCTTTTTCTTTCTTCTTAAATGAACATTTGATTCCTATCAAAATGACATTTGTTGCCTTGAAATTGTATAACCCTCTTGTATTAAAGTGAGGCAATCACTGAAGAACTACAGGTTTAAAGGGTATTTGCTTTGAAAGCTTGCAGAAGGCAAAATTTCTCTAGCCTGTACAAGCAAAGTGCTTGGCTTGAGCTCAGCCTGTAAGATGAGTACCATGGGGATTGTTGTTCACATCTTATGTGCAGGTTGTACCTAGAGTTCATGTAGTTTATTTGCCTGTACTGATGGATGGGAGAAAATGAAAATGATGCTGTACACAACTGGACAACTGACTGCAGAGACAGATGGAGAGAGGCTGATGTCCTCTCCAAGGTAAAGTGAGACAGTCTGGCTCCTCAGGGTCAAGTTATTCAATGTAGTTTGAGCTGATGTAATAGCTCCCTCCTGTCCAAAGAAGGAGAATACACCCTTGCATTCCTCCTCTGCATGTCCTTCCCCCTCCATTCTACTGAGTCTGACATTTATCCAACCCTGTGTGAAGCCAGTATGCCTTGTTAATTAATTTTCCACCATTGATAAGCTGATTTGGTTTACTGCTCTATCAGACAAGTGCCAGGGTTGGTGCAAGAGAAGAGGGAGATGTCAGGCCACCCTTTTCTGATTGTGATGAACCATGAGGAGTGAGTTAATACAGCTTCATGCCAAGGCTTTGCCTCTGGGGCACTTCAGTGCTGCTGCTTGGTGATCCAGTTCCTCCCTCCTCACCATTCCTTTGTGCTGGCTCCAGGTGATGTCAGTGTGTTTCAGCACATCTAAGCTGCCATGAAGCCATGATCTCCAGGTGTGACAAAAGAGTTTCACCTGTTTTACTCTTGGTGAGGCTCAGGTTTCACAGAGGACTTCAGTTCCCTGCTGGCATTAGCTGGGTAGGCACACAGTGTCATCACCTGGCACACGTGTGCCATGCTCTGTGCCCCAGCATCCTGCTCAGAGCTCCAGGGTGCACTCACTCCTTCAGGTGTAGAAGGCAGGACTTCATCTAATTGCAGCTGGGTGAAGTTGGTCTAATAGATGGTACTTCTGCCATTTATGTTGTCAGTCACATGTATATTGACCATTTTAGCTGAAGTGCTTGATTTTTTAAAATTTATTTTTTCTCTTCCAGAACTGTGGTAAAGTTTCTGTTCCAGAAACTGTGGTAAGAAATTTGGACCCAACAAGAAATCTCAAGTGGAATAAAATTAGATTGTTTTTGGCCATGACTGCAATTGTTCTGGATATCAAAGGCTTACTAATTCTCTTTTGTTTTTTAAGTCATTGAATAGCCTGTTCATTCCTGGCTGCTTCCTTCTGTTCCTCCTCCTCTCGTGGTTGCACAACTTGACATTAAAATCAATAATTCCTCATTGATAATTGCTCTCAGGGTATGACATCAGGATTTTCTGGAAATATAAATTCATAGTGCTGATAGCAGACTATGTGATTTCATTCTGGAAACTGGCCAGTACAGTTGGGTTCCCTGATATACAGGATGCAAGGGAGGAGATGATACAACATTAGTGTGTATGTGCCTGACACATTTAGTCTGTGTTTTCTGTTCTGTTTTCTAGGGATTGCTGTGCTACAAGAGCACATCTTTAATTCAGATATCCTCTCATGAAACCAGAGCATCTACTCACTGTTAATTAAGTGAATATTCAGCTGTTCTGATTCAGCTTTCCTGTTTTCTGCCTTTGGGCTGTTTATTTTTGCCTGCCAGAGTTAACTAATTGCTTCTTAAAAATGCTGCTGCAGGGATTAATCTGCCTTAGGTGTTCTACTTCTCACCTTTCCACAGTTCCTGATGGTCTAATAGGTGGGCTTCAGAGGCCTTGTGCAGACCTGTGTCGAGGCAACGCTCTGCTCTGAAACAGATGTGTTCAAAAGGATTATCAGGAACATTCCTCGTCTGCACGTGGGTGGAGTGGGCTCAGTGCTCAAGTGAGAAAGACCATGACAGGCGGCTCCAGAAGTTAGGAATTGCAATTAGATGCTGGAACAGTCAGCCACAGGATGCTGACAGGGCCAAGAATTTAACAAGGTTCAAAAAGGAGTTGGATGTTTGCTTAGGGGTTAGGAATAGAGGGAGTTGTCAGAATAAATGATTACCAAACGTTTTGGAGGGAGGCTCAAACCGTATGTATTTAAGTCTGTGCTGGTTTCTAGGTATTGGGCTGGGTTACCCAGATTCTGCTGATTCTGGGGCCCTTAATATTGCAGGTGAGATGTACAACCACTCAGATATCTAGTTAATGGTCCACTTTCACAGTTCTGTGTTCAGAAAACTATTTCCAAGGCTTTTGGGGACAGGGAGCATCACATCTGTAGCTCTGGCTTCCAATATGGTGTTCTCTTGTTTTCAGACATTTTGGGGATAGACTGCTTGTGGTAAGGGAGGATACTTGCCCCCTCAGCAGTAGTCCCATTCCTGTGTGAACTCCCTCAGTGCCTTGGTGAGGAGGAATGGGTGTGAGGGGCTGATTTTTAGACAGTACAGGGCAGTGTCAAGGAGACCTAAACCAAATACAGCTGTTAAGTGTATTCCTGAGCTTGGGCTGTAGACCTCCTACAGACCTAAGCCTGGATCTTTTGCAAGAGATTATGTTGGGCTCTGTGGCTGTGCTTTTGTAGCTTGTTCTGTGTTGACTCGTACCTCTTCACAAAGTGTTTGCTTTTTAGACACATTTGCCTCACGTGTGAGTTGTACCCACCCCAAGCACTGCAGTGGCCTTTGGGGAGTACAGCAGGTTTCATCTGCTGATGTTCCAGCTGGCTCACCAAGTTCAGTTTGAGCTTAAAGCTAGTTGAAGGCAGTCTTGTTTTCCCTACTCCCCTGTGTTATCCCTGCCTCTCGTGCAGCCAGACAGGGAGCTGAGCCAACTGAAAACTTAACCGTACCCTCTCTAAAAATAACACTAGTTTTCTTCAGTCTTATTGCTCTGAACTAGCTTTCCACCTACCTGTAAAATCACTAGTGGCTTTCTAAAGGAGAGGTCCATATAATGTGGCCAGTTGTATATGGGGGTGGAGGGCAGCAGGTTTGACTTAAACTGGCTTACCCTGGGTGCTGAGATACTGTATTTCTTCCTGCAGTCCTAAAAACAGATGCAAAGCAGCAGAAACAGGTGGGAGTTTTTTCTTCTTTTTTTTTAAAAGGGGAAAAAAAACCTTCCAGTCTTTGAGCTTAGGCTTCAATGAATCATCTTCAGCTGCCAAGAAGTTATTTATTTATTTTGATGCCCATTTTAAGATAAAATAGGTAAAAAAGTCCTCCTGTGGGTTACTGCAGAAACAAGTGGGAGTTTTTTCTTCTTTTTTTTTTAAAAAGGGGAAAAAAACCCCTTCCAGTCATTGAGCTTAGGCTTCCATGAACGGTCTTAGCTGCCAAGAGGTTATTTATTTATTTTGATGCCCATTTTAAGATAAAATAGGTAAAAAAGTCCTCCTGTGGGTTACTTCCAGTGCTTTTGGATAAAAATGAAAAGGTTCTCTTTCTCTAGCAGCAACATAATTTCTTGATAGTTAAATGGTAGATTCTCACACAACGCCTCCACCAGGTTTAAAAATTTTCTTTAGGAAATGACAATAGGATGGAAAGAAACTTTCAGGATTGCAGCATACAGCACCACAGATGGATGGCTGAAACCTTGCAGCATATGGCCAGGTGACTTGTTGAGAAGTTGCATTTGTCTGTAGGGAAAGTCATCACTGTGTTCCATAGTTTGAATGACATGAGTGAAAGGCAATGTTGCCTTCAATAAAGCATGGTTAATGCCAGGAAACTTAAGAGCTTGCTCACACTATGATTTTTTCTTTTGTGATGCAACCCTAGTTGAGAAGGGGTTAGTTTGTTCAGACCAAGGGTTTTCTGCCGTGAGTTCTCCTGTGTTTTGAACCTGTCCAGGTGTCTGGCAGTGCTTGGTGAAGGTTGACATCTGGTATGCAAGCTGCTTGCTGTTTTCCAGGTCCTGTACTGAGATCACCCCTCTCTCTAATGGGACTCTTGCAGTGAAACCTGGAGGATGTACCCTGCTGCAAACCTAATGCCTCCACTGGTATTCCACCTGGTTAAACCAGGACAGACTGGCTAAAGCACGCAAGGAAACGATGGGGCAGCTGTTTGAAAACATACAAAGCCTTTCTTTCTTCTTTTCAAATTGTACTGAGACATACATGACAGTATTCTGCTCTCAAAACTGGTGGAGCCTGCAAAACATGTTTTATGGTATTGGCCTGGTGGAGAAGTGAGTGTATTCTTAAAGGCTGAAGGTAGGGAAGTCAGAGGTAAATAGCTATGAAGTTTGGTGTGCTCTAGGAAGGCAGATGTTGGGATAAATGAAGCAAAAGGAGTGGCTTTCTGACCTAGACCTTGGAATGCTCTTGGTAGAGAGGACCAGAGAGGAGCTTGAGGCTCTTTGCTTGGAGGAGGGGAGGGCAGAGCTGCCCCTCTTAAAAAGACAAGCTCCATATGATTGTTGAAGTCAGTGGGTGCAGGTGGCATGAGTGGAGGGGTTAGTAGCTAGTCCCTGTGTGACCTCAGGGAAGCTTTCCTGTGTACTACAGTTCTGTGTGGTAGTCATGCACGATTTTGAAGAGCTTATGTGGGCATGGCAGGAATTGTAAGTTGGAAGACCTGTATTTGTGTGTGTTATCTCTGAGGGAAGCCTTGAAGTCTGCTGAAGTGTTCTGGTTGAATGACAGCTGCCTTTATCAGCCTCAAGCACTGAAGAGTTGCATGCTAACCACAAAAATTGCCACCTAGGAATTTTGCTTCTTGGACGAAAAAGCAAAAGGGACATGAAGGACGGGAAGAACGTGTGTTTCCAAGCTCTCTGCAACCAGCATGTCTAGAAGTGCAGAGGATAGTCCTATAACTTGGCTAATGCTGTAAGAAAGCTGTACATGTGAAGCTTGCAGTGCACTTGTGGAAGCAGCACTGAGTCCACACAAGTGGGGTGTATGCGTGCCTACCTCGCACATCCAGCAGTAATTACAATAGCCTGACATTCATGTCCCAACCACAATGATATTACTGAAAAATGGAGCCACTAAGAATGGAATTTGGCCCAGTGAATGAATTTGAAACGCCCTCAGTTGGCCTGAGTGATCCAGAAGCATTCCTTCATGTTATAAGAAACATGTGCATGCGATGTTCGCGGGCGGAGTACTTGCTGCTGCTTCTCTAGCTCAGGCTGAGCTTCATTAGTTCACATTAACCCAGTGGGATAGAAGAGGCACAGTGCAAGCACTGAGTTAGAGCTGGGGGTAAGTTAAAAGTCCTGTTCTGGTAGCAATTCTTTGTAGCTCTCTGTCAAAAGGATCCAGTATGAGCCTACTGCAAAGGGGTAACTGTCAGTCGTTTCACAGTGTTCTTTAAGTGCAGTAGGGGTTACATAAGCACTATTTCCAAATCATCAGTACCCTCTGGAAGCATAATTTTTGTCTTTGCCTGTTGCTTAGAGTTGCTGAGGGTGGCAGTATGCCTCTGGAGACAGCCTAGTCCAGTTCCCCTTTTTGAAGCAGGGTCAGCAAGAGTGGCTTGCCCAGAACCATGTCTGGTTGTGTTTTGAGAATCTTCAGGGACTGAGACTGCAGCATCTCTGGGTAATCTCTTCCAGTGTTTGATTACCTTCAGTTCAAAAAAACCCAAACCAAGTTTATGTGGAATTTTCAGTCTGTGTCCATTGTCTCTTGTCCTTTCACTGCATACGTGAGAGGAGCCTGGCTCCCTCGTCTTTGCTGCCTCCCATCAGGTGTTGATCATAGATCAGATTCCTCCTTGAGCATTTTCTTCTGGAGGCAAAACAGTCCCAGTTCTCTCAGCCTTTCTTTGTGTGACAGATCTCTAGCTGCTTAATCACCTCTGTGGTCCTTCACTGGACTCGTGCCAGTACACCCGTGTCTCTCGTAGCAGGAAGCCCAGCACTGGACACAGTACTGCAGAGGTGGCTCCTCCAGTGCTGAACAGAAGGGCAGGATCACCTCCACTGATCTCCTGTCAGCTCTTCCCAGTGCAGCCTGGGTTCTGTTGCCTGTCTCTGCTGCAGAGGCATACTACTGGCTGATGCTCAGCTTGCTGTCCATCAGGATCTGTGAGTCTTCTGCAAAGCTGCTTTCCAGCCAGTCAGTCCCCAGCCTGTGCTGGTGCTTGGGGTGATTCTTTCCCAGATGCAGAGTGGGCTGGCTGGCTCATTTTTTGTTGGAGATTTCCATCAGCACATTTCTCCAGCCTGTCAAGCTGTCTCTGAATGGCAGCACAATGCTCTGGTGTTATCAGCTGTTCCTCCCAGTTTTGTATAATCTGAAAATTTGCAGAGGGTGCACTCTGTCCCATCATCTATGTCATTAATGAACATGTTAAATGGTTTTGGTCCCAGTATAAATCTCTGGAGTAACACCACTAGTAACTGTCCTCCAGCTAGACTTCGTGTCACTTAGCACAACCCTTTGAGCTGGGCACCTTAGCCAGTTTTTAATCCACCTCACTTCCTGCTCTTGTCTGAGGTAAAAATCTGTATCAGTAAATAAGGACCTATCAAACCATTGCTGGTTCAAAAACCCAGATAAATATTGTGGAAATGGGAGATTAAATAGAAAAGCAGGTAAAGCAGGCTGCAAAGCAACAGGGAGAGGAAAGGAGGTGATAAGTACACTTTTGGGTGGAAGGAGAGCTCTGCTAATTAGCTGTGCCTTGGCTTTTCCTTTGTCTAGAAGAGATTTTGGAAGTATGGATTGATTTTTTTTTTTTAATATTTTTTTAGAAAAGTAAGCCAAAATTATAGGAAGGAGAAGTTTGTAATCTTGTTGGAGATCTCAGAAAACCTGAGCCTTGCCATGGCTCAGTTTCACAAGGACAACTGGCTGAAATCAATGTGCTGGATTCAAACCCTCCTTGTCTTCATAGGAGAGCAACGTTCCTTTGATTCTTGTTGATTTATCCAAACTTTTCTCTCTTGAGTATGGGAAATGGTACAGTACTTAATTATTAGGCTTTGTGAACCTCAAGGTTATGCATGTTATGTACACATTTATCTCAGCTTGTTCTGTTTAAATTGATACTAATTGGTTTTGTTGAAAGCAAAGCTTCTGATAAGATCCCTTGTTATCAGTGTTCCTGCTGAAAAAAAGCTGAGCTAATTAAACCCCTGAGACAGCACTGCTATATGTTTGTTTTTTTCCTTCCTGTTGTGGGAAAAAAAAAGTATTTTGTTCATAGGCATCCGAATTCCTGTATTGCAATTATCACCTCTCTTGTTACATAGGGGTTTATCTTACTGGGAGGGCAGCTCTGGCAAATTCTGCAGTCCATCTATCTGTTAAAACAGCCAGAGGCTGCCAGAGAGGTGTTGGTTGGAAAAATGCCACTATAATTAGATGGTTAATTATAGTCAAGGTCGTTTGGGAATTTGTGCCCCTGACAGTATTTCTGTGACCAAACATTCCATTTCCAGATACTGGAAATACACAAGTACTTCAAATACCATAAGTTAAGATACCCTAGGAGAGAACTCAACCCTAAAATGAGCAGAGATGTGAACATCACCTGAGCTTCCTGTGGAGCTATGTCTCTGTGTCAGCCTGAATTTGTGTCACCTTTAGAACACTACACCAACCACCACCACAATAGCACCAAATGGATGTGCTTGTATTCCTTCAAAAAAGAATTCTCACCTTTTCCACCCAAGCTCTGACCACTGAGATAAGAGATGTTTCAGTGCAAATGCTTGTCATGAATTTGGTGCTAAAAATGTGTTCTGGTATTTTGAAAAACCAATTTTATTTTGAGGCCAGCATGTGTTGTTTCTGTTTGTGTAGGTGCATGCTTCCTTGGAGTGACATTACGTGGTCAATTATAGATTTGTAGTGTTGTTTCTAAAGTGTTGGTGCATCTGGTTGGCCATTTAATCATGAAAAGTGGCAAGATAACCTTGAGGGTGATCTGTTGCAGTACTGATCTAGTGTCTGATTAGGCCTTCAAGGCAAGAGGAAACTTTCCATTCATTTCGATGGCTGCCTCATTGAAAAGAAAAAGGGCAACCCAGTAAGTAGCATATACATTGATCTACTAGAGCCTACTTTGCAAAATATGTGTTTTCAGGCTGATGACTTTTTTTAACTACTACTAATATTTTACAATTTCAAAAGAACTGTTACGTAAAGAGCAAATAAGATCTTGATCTTCCCAAACGTCACTCTAAAAGATAAGCAACAGCCTTATTGGAAACTGATTTAAATTAGGTCTCATTTGTTGGTTAAAGTACATTTTGAGAGCCTGAATGTTCTTTTCTCATGATTTGTTTGATAATGTTATTTCTTGCCTGACCTCAGCTGTTGCTGTTACTCGTGCTCTGCCTACTTGTTAAAGGCACTGATGGAGTCGTGCACTTCATTTGGGACAGGCAAGGCTCTTAGAAGATGAGGTGAGTGGAGGAGCTGTTTTCTTTGTTAGGATTTTCTGTCTGAGATGGAAGACAGTAATAATACAGGAAACATAAACAGTGAGAAACTCCCCAAAGACAGAGTTTGCTGCTGTGTAAGATGGTGTTGCAGGCAGCAGGTGTTGCTAACACTCCTGAATTTGCAGGAGTGGCTGGATGCAAGTACAGTAGCTGCAGCACTTGGAATTGGAGAGGTTGAAGAATCCAAGCTCAGACTGACCTGTCTGCAGGTCGTTGCCTTCCCGTTCTTCTGACAGACTCCTCTTAAGGGATGGTGTCAGGGAGTAATTTTCTGTGCCAGTTTTCCTCAGGACTTCTAGTTCTCTAGTACCCCTGGTATGTGTTAATGGTTACATTTTAAAGTTGTTTTTTTTTCTTCACTTGCTCTCTGAAGGTAATTGACCTTCATTTTATCACCTATAAGCTAAAAGGACATGTTTTTATAAGCTGTTCAAAACAGCTGCAACCTTTTCCTGAACGCCAGAAGAGGTTTGAGGACTAGTTTCCTAGAAAAGCAGGAGTCTGCAGGTTGATGCTACCATCACGTCTCCTTCCAATAGCAGCAGACTTTTCATTCTGGAAAACTGTACAAATGGATTTTTCTTCCTCCCCAATGACCCAAGGAAGGATGCAGTTGTAGATAGTCCTGTAAGTGGAAGTTTCTGTAGAGTTCTTCCTCTTCATTGGAGTTGTAGATAGAGCCATTTCAGGTTAAAAGGTGTCTATTTTCTTTGTTCACTGCTAGACATTTCAGGGCTCTTGACTTCCATTCAACCCTTTTAGTTTAGTGAAAATCCTCTCTCTTACTTGCTTTGATAGGCTGTCCATGGATTCCACGTTGCTGGGACTAACAGTAATGTGTTTCATTCAGTGTCAGCTGCCTGAAGGCACAGGTTGATGTGTTTCAGGTAAATGTCAGATTGGATAAAATGCTAGGGGAGTGTGTGTGGAAAAAGATCATCTGCTTCCCTTTGCTCCAGAAAGCTGGTGGCTGTGGGGAGAGGATGGGAAAAAGAGGGAGGGGAGAAAAGGAAAAATGTGAAGTGCTTTATGAGATGGGGGTGATCCCAGAAGCATGAGACTGCACAGATACCAGATTTGAGCAAATATTGCTGGCTGTTGGTGGAGAGTGCTGCTGTGCAAAGAGAAGAAGGTACGTCAGCCCATTAATCAGTCATGCCTCTCAATTAACTTCAGAGCATGGTAGGGAAGGGTATAATAAGATAGGTACAAAAAAGAGAAAACAAAGGTCAAAAATCCATAGGTCTGACTCCTGAATTGCTGTTTGCACACACTTTGTTCCTTTAGTCTTTCTTTCCTTTTTTTTTTTTTTTCCTTCTCTGCAGTGTCAGCTTTTTATTGTTCATAGACAAACAGTCTCTTGTTCCAGAGGGAAGGGGGTGGTATGAAGACCTGGGTAAGCCAGGAGGAATGTCCTGTTCATTGCCTCACTCTGACTCCAGGTCGAAGAAGGGGGAAGGGGGAGTTTTCAATATATAAGAAGCAGCAAAGTGTCAGAAAATAAGCGGCAATGAAAACAAAATGCAGACAGTAACCTTGGGGATCTGACACTGAGCAAATGTTTATCAGAGGAAGATTCTGCTGGACATCACCGGATAAGAATGAGTTGATGTCACTCTTGGCAAGGGTGGGAGCTTGGTTTTTTCCACACAAACAGCACAACACAGCAAGAAGGAAAGAGAGGGAAGGGTGGGAAGGAGGAGAAGGGAAAGAGGAAGAGGAGAGAGCGCTGTTTGCTATAAATTGTGCTAATAAAAATATATAAAAGCATGGTTTGTTTTGTTGGCAGGGGTCTCAGTGCTGGGACATAAATAGACAAAGGTTAAGGATGCTTCAGGGCTCCTCCTACACTGCAGCTCTGAAGAGCTGTACACAGACTCCTGATGGCTGTTGCGTAATTTGCTTTGACTTGCTCCCAGTCAAGAGCATACTATGGGCTCATTCCTGTGGCTCTTATTCAACAAAACCTCATTTGGCTTTAATGGGAATTTTTTTTTCCTTGAATAAAGAAGTTCAGCTTTTGTGACTTCTAGTAGCTTCAGTGCCTGGCCAGTGAATAGGAGGACCTCTCCTTGCCCTCAACCCCTGAATACCCTTCTTCTAAAGCTTCATCATTTTATATTTCAAACAATGCAAAGTTTTCTCTGCAGAATGAGAGACTTACACCAGGCAGGCAGATTGGCAAAATGGGGAAAGCTGCCTTCCAACAGGTACCACCCTGAAGCTAAAGTAACTACTGGTGTTTGGTGAACAGTGTTGGAAAGCACCTCAGAAAAGGTGTAGGTAAAATGAGTGAATGTTGTGGTAGAGCAGCTTTAGGAAAAAAAAAAGGTTCTAAAACCAAAACAAAGGGTTTTCAAAAACCAAAAAAGTGTGGGAAGTCATAGACAGCTCATAGATTAGATGCTGTTCCTATGGGAACACTACTGCTGGTCTTCAATATGAATGCTTGTTAAGCATAGAAGTGACACAGCTTCTTATTTATTTAAAACCTATGACTTGGTCTGATAACTTTTTTTTTTTGCTTTTCCTTAACAAAAATAGGAGTTGTTTGTGTTCAGAAGGGGACTGTTTATAAAGTGGCACAAGATAAACTAGAAAAGAATTCTCCTAGGCTGGAATAAATGCCAGTATTGAGCCTTCTAGCAGTATAGATGGGATGTGCTTCATGTTCTGCATCCCTCCCTTTCCTAATCTCCACTGTGTACAAGTTGCTACCAGCATCCTGCAGCTACCTGAACACCTCTAAGGTATTTGTGCAGTTAGCAAACAGCCTTTCAGGATGTTGAGCATTTCTGGAAAATTTGGCCGTTATTTTTTCAGAATGTAAAAAGACTTTAAAAATTGGATTGTTGGCGGCACAAACTTTACAAATCAGTTGAACAAGGTAACATATTAAACTGTCTGTTATTTACCAGGCTTTTAGAGCTGCTGTGGTAAAGTAAGGAGGCAAAGCTTTATGTTTGACACTCTCCTTACACGATACCCTCAGGTGTACGTGACTCTGCGGAAGCTTTTCAGTTTGATGACTTCCTGCTGGACCATGCTATCACATTCAAAAACTTCAGCTAGCGAGGCATTGATTGACTAGATTTGAGTGCTCTCTGTTGAATGACCTTACTAGACATGTGCACGCTTCAGACCTCTTGTGCAATGACTCAGCTCAGGGTATGAGCACAGAACAGTGCAGCAGACTTCCAGGCAGACTGGGCGAGGAGAAGCTGTTGTTTGTGTGCTGGAGCTGTTGGAAGTGCAGGCAGTGTAGCTGGGAAGGAGGAACAATCAGGTTTGTTTCCTGAAAGCTGTCAGAATCAAAGCAACCATTTAACTGCTGCTGCAAGTGCCGTCCTCCTCTTCCTAGAGTAAGTTAGAAGGAGAAGAGGGGGGGAAAAAAAAATCACATTAATTAACTAGAGAGTTGAATGAAAACATTTACTAAAGTTAAAATAATAAGTTTTAGGTTTTTTGTCAAACGGTTGAGTAACTATTCAGTGGTTTTAGTTTTAGTTGGCTGTTGTGCATATTTTCTAGTGTTATAAGGAAAAGGAGTAGACAGATGTCTCACATAGCCATAAATACTCTACTTGGTAGTCATCAATAATATGATGTGTTTTTCTTGGTCTAGTCAGAGGATGCCAAAAGTGAGTCCTGTGCCTGGGTGGGCTCTTACAAATTTACATGCCAAACTCTGCCCCAGATTGAGGAAGAATGTGTCTGTCTTCAGATCATCCCCAGAGTGTGAGAGGTCATCTAAGAGCAGAGAGGAAGGAGGACATACTTCTAGTTGTGTGTGGTGTGCTGTTTCTGGGGCTTGTTGGCACCCGTGTTGAGCCAGTTTGGCTTGATGGGAAACTAATAGCAATGAGAGGTAGCTTTCAAATCTGTTCCATTTGTGGAGGAACTCAGTGAGAACCAGACTGCTACATGGACAGAGCCTTGCCTGCACGGCAAGGAGGGATGGTAGAGCAACAGGATCCATCTCCTTTTCAGTGGCAGAGTGCCCTAAGATCAGCCCAGGATGCTTTTAGAGGGTGCCTTCTTAAAAAGGGCCATGGGGCCTTTCCTGACTGCTGGGAGGCTTTCCAGCTATAAAGGCTCGATAGGTCTTGCAATGGACCATGTAAGTACCTTGAGGGAGACGTGTTTTAGGATGAGCAAAGCTCTACCTACCATGTGTTCAGAACCATTATGGGGAGGAAGTGAAGCTTTGCTATAAAATGACTGATACTTTCCATGACAGACTTAGGAAGTAAGTTCGTGCTGTGTGTGAGCACACCATCAGCAGACTATATATTAAAAAGAAAAAAAAAAACAACACAGTAGGGGGGATGTTTTTACAGCTGCACTCTTTGGGGGGGGCTAAGTGGAGGGAGGAATGAATTGTTGTATTCTGGGTATCTCTAGGTGCAGAGGGAGTGAGGCACGTGCTTGGCGGAGCTGGAGTGTGTAAGTTGTCAGGCTGGCCCTGAGATGTCTCCATGGGCTGATGGCCACGCTGGGACTTGAGTCATTGCCTTCCAGTGTGGGGAGCTGGGGCTCAAGAAGCTCCCAGGCTTGCTGACCCCATGCTGTTGTAACTGATAAAAGCAGTACTCCTAGGTTGTAGTTACCTCCAGGTTACCTACAAGGACAGGATCACACAAGTGCTGTCGCTGGGTATTCAAAGCTTGCTTAAGTAGCAGTGTGTTTTAATAGTAAGATGATGCTCTTTCATAATATTTTACTAGTGAGTTCGTTTACTGAAGTGCAAAGGGAATGTAAACTGTCTACTACAGAGGAGGTGCAATTTGCTGGGTTCCCCCTGTGGATTTTAAAACACTTCATGCTAGGGTTTCCTTATTGTGCTTTGTCTTTCTTCAAGGCACTTTGCCACTTGACAGTATTTGACAGGAGATGATAAACATGGAGGTAATGCAGAACACAGCAGGCCACTTACTTCTGTGTAACTGTTGAATGTTTTGGGTGCCCTAATAAGACCCACAAAGCCAAGTGATTAGTTTTTTAAACACACTGTCAAAAGTAAATAGTGTGTGTGTTGTCTCCTCCTCCCCCCAGTTCAACCTTTGAGGAATTTCAATATCCTAAATTTAGTCCTTATAATTTCATGCCAAGTCCAGGTTTCTTTCTGTCTGGGGAAGGTTTCCTTATGTTGCAATACAATGCTGGGAACAGTAATAGTTATTTAGATACTAATACTGCTGGGAAAATGACATCCATTGTATTCTGAGTGAGTTCTAAAATTGGTTCTAATGGGTGCAGGATAAGGATCCAAGCAGCTGGCAGAAGAGAGGTACAGCAATGCTTGAGTCTGGCTAACTTAAATTAGGAAGATAGGGACAAAGCCCAAATATTTAAATACAGATTAGAGAGCTAGGACAGGGATGAAAGTGTTGGTTCAGACTTTGACAGCAAGCATTTGCAGAAGAAATGTCAGTTGGTGGCTTCATCTCAATAGAAGGTGACTCTTCCTGAATAATTTTATACTGTTTGGGCAGTGGGGTTGCCAAAGAAAGAAGCTTGATTGTCTGAGGGCATCCAGGTGCCTGGATGCTTTCTCACTTCATACTGAACAGGGGAAATGTGGTAGGTAGACCCTCTCATTTTATTCAGTTGGACTTGCTAATAGATCACCACTTACTCTAATAAACAACACAGTCCAGTTAAACTTGCTATAAGAAAAAGTAAGGAGAAATTACTTGATTTCTGTCAAGTATATACTGTGTGAGCTATGTATGTATGGGCTATATAATTTTAAGTTTCATCAGCCCCACTTGGACTTTACTACTTCTTAGTGCAGCCATTCCAAGTCATGCAGGTGAAGCCTTAAGAGGAGAAATAAGTATCTTCTGAATTAAAATTTGGATGTGAGATGACAGCTCACATTACTGTAAAAATGACTGAGTGGTAAGTTGGGTCACGTGAGCAAAGATAAAGTAGATGATGTCAACTCCATTGCATTTATTTACACATGACTCTTGTTCTGCACTCCATTTTCCTGATGCACATAATACAGTGAAATTACTGTTCCTAGAACCTCTGGCCAAAAAGTGTCAATAGTAGATTTTGGACAGTGCTGTTTTAATGTATGTTTTAGATAGTGCCCCTGAAAACATGGACATAACTCTTGGCCATGACATTATTTTGACTATGGAAATGTGCCTTTGCTTAAACCCTTAAGGTTTGGGACTACAGTTGTAATTGAGGATATAGTGTTTGCCAGAACCTAAGTGAATGGTTTAAAACTAACATTTGACTGTATTTTGATCTGATACAAAAATTCCTTGTCAGGAAAGAGAAAATACCACAAATGTCTCCTTCTTTGTGATGATACAAAAATGGTAGGAAATATGTTAAAAGTCCTGCTACATACCAAATAGAAAGTGTATTTCTTGTGTGTAAATGTTGATTATACCAGAATCAGCACTGTGCTTTGTTTTCAATTATAAAAAATTGATTAAAAGTTTCATTAATGGATCCTATTACTTATTTAAAAGCAACCTTTTCAGAGAAGCTATCTTTAAAGTTTTCTCTGCTACTTTTGAAACAGTTTTCTCCACCTCTGGAAACAAAAACTGAAGTCTTAGACTTGCTGAATCTGTCAGTAAATAGCTGTTCACCAGTCTTGCTCTGTGCTGTGGCATTAAATTGCAAATAGAAAACTCTCAAACTGACATCTGAACTGCAGAAAGTGCAGGGAAGTTTGAAGAAACCCAACCCACAGCAACATCAGTTAATCTAGTGAAGGATGTTACCTGTTGAAGCAGCACACCTCATTTACAGGCGTGTTGTGGATGCAATCTGTGAGCCTGAAGTGCCTGGCCATTTTGCCCTAAATCATCTTTCCTGTAATGTGGTCTCAGGCACAAGGCCTGTGAATAAGTTACCATGGAGAAAACTAGGTTGTGAACTCAGGCTTGCAGCGCTGGAGCTGGGCTGTAGTAATTGCCTCTCTGTGTGCTTTTGCCTCTTCATAAAAGCAGCACGGCGTACTCTGCCCCCTCTGAATTGACTTGGGGTTAGTGTGTGTACAGAGGCTGCTTATTGTGGAATAGCAAACGTGCCCAGACTTCACATGGGTGTCCTTGTGCTCAGAGGTGACTTTAGATGTCACCTTTCCTCTAAAACCCTAAATGCTGGTGGCTGTTTTTTTTCTGTTAGTATGTGCTGTGTTGTGTGGATAACTCTCCATGCACTTTTGCTGAAAATACTGTAAGATTGCCATGAGGCAAATCTTTATTACTAGTAATAGAATCAATTAAATGAGTTTACCTTGTAGAATTAAAAAAAATTATTTAAAAGAAGTTGAGTATATTTGTTCCTGCTGTCCCTCTTCTTTTCCATCTACAGACAGAAAGCTACATGTGCTGGCAAATTTCAACCAGACTTTGCAGTAGGAGAGAGATATGAAAGGTAGTTAAGGTCTCATTATTTCAAGGAAGATGGGTGGACAGGTAAAGTTGAGACTTCAAATGCTTTGCATGCATAAAATATGAAGTGACAAGTTGCTGTTGCTAAGATGGAGAAGTCCCCCTCTCTCCTTTGCTTCCCTCTCTCCTGGAACTAGCTCTAGTTTTTGATCTTCTGGTATTCTGATTCCTTTTGCTACTCTAGAGGAAAAAGAAAACACCTGGATTAGTTCTCTGTGGTTTGAGTGAAGTGAATAATTTTCTGTGCAGGAGCTGTGGTGAGGAAGATGGGAATTGGACCTTCCCTTTTGTGGAGCACGTATGTGGGGGTCAAAGGGAAGAAGCTGTTGATTTAGCTATGGTTGTCTTATGAACCTTTGTTAGATGTCTGAGAATCTGTGTGGGAGAGTCCATGTGGATGCTCAGTGCTCCATGCTGATGGTGCTGTAGGGAAGCAGGCTCTGCTGCTGCCTGTCCTGCTGGCCTCTGGGGGTGAGAGAAGGGGAGGGATGTTCTGGTGGTGAAGTCATTAGGCTGAGGGACAGCAGTTTGCATGTGGGCTCAGATAAATCTTTTTTAATCTCTTGGTGCTTCAATGCTTCATGTTATAAAATGATGTTAGTTGTCTGGCCTTGTGGTTTGCAAAGTACTTGGGACAAGCAGGGTCAGTTGTAGCCTGTGGATATCAACATGTTTACATAATCAGAGGATAGTAGGTCTTGGGTCTCTGTGGATGTGTTTTAAAAAAGAAAATAAAATGTTGCTGCAGAGTAAATACAATTTATTGCATGGCACAGGACCATCATCTCCCATGTCCCTGTGGATTACCCCAGCTGTTTTTCCAGCTTGTGCCTCTTTTTGTCTTTGGGAGTCTGTTGGAGGAAGTTTGCCATGCAGTATTGCAACCAAGCAGAGTCAGCACTTCTTTCCCATAACATGTCAGTGCTCCAGAGGTGAAAAATCAGTGGGGAGATGGACTGGGTAGAATCTTGGCTGGTTTTTGTTGGAAAGGTGCAGCTGTGTGCTGTGCTTCTGAGTATATGGTGTACCTTTTTCTCTTCCTGAAGCTTCCAAAGAAGGGTAAATGTTTCCAATTTTATGGCATCTGCTAGCCACTTTTTGGAGGTATAGCAC
>NW_008582145.1:0-50117 GCF_000691845.1 Merops nubicus
CCAGCTTAGTGTCATCAGCGAACTTGAATCAGTCTGTTGAAACAAAGTCAATACTTTCATAACAATGTAGGGAGCCAGCCAGCTCACCTTGAAGTAGATTTGTCTTGGTCAGCCAAATAACTTCAGAAACTTCTGGACGCATTAACTAGACTGCAGATAGCTATAATAGGACTATAGGCAGCTATATTTAGGCATCTGAAATTATTCATTTACAATACCAAGGAGTTGTCCAGCATTACACTTAATTAAAACCCACCACTGACTTTAACTGATTTCAGCAAGATAAATCACACCCTACTCCATCATCAATAGCAATGGAGTTTGGGGAGATGTGTAAAAGGTAGGGAACTCCATATCCTTCAGAACAATTGATTCAGACTGATCCAGACCTAGAAGACAACACTGCATCAATGACATTTGATTCAACAGGTGAATTTGTCTTTGCAATGATCAGGGTTCAAAATGTACAGCTTCTTTTGAAATGACAACAGATTTGACAGTATTGTGAACCAGCCTGGACATTATACACAATGACATTGGAGATCTAGGTGTGACTGATGGGGGGAGCCTTGTCTGTAAGTAGCACTATCCTCCCATTTTGTGATTGTTTAGATGAGGCTGAATAAGACATTGAGGCACTGAAATTTAGAGATGTGTAGAAGTTCAAGAACTTGTCTTGTTCACCTTAAAGCAGGACCAATTTTTCCTTGGACATTCCTAACTTATATTTGTCTATTGTGTCTTAAAAAACTTTAAAGGGAGGGACTGCTGAAACTTCATGGGCAGCCTTCTCTGGGATCTTGTCACAACCATAGTTTTTTTCCTAATATCTAAACTGATTTTCTAGAAATTAGGCCTTTTTTTCTCTACTCTTTCCACTGCTGGCAATGAAGAAGGAATGAGTGCCATCTTTATAACTGTCTTTAACATGGTAACATGGTAGAAGATGATTGTCATGTTCTGACTCAGTTTCCTTTTTTTTTTTTTTTCCTAGACTAAATTAGTTCTCCCAACCTTTATTCTCGGGTCATGTCTTCTAAAAGTTATCTCATTTTTCATTCTCTCCTCTGGGCTTCCCCCAGTTGTCTTTCTTAAAGTGTGATGTTCAAAAGTGAATGCAGAATTCCACAGAATTCCTCACCAGCGTAGGCTGGACAGAATTGTGTTCTGTATTGTGTAGGACAGCCCTGCTAATCCCCCACAAAATGAGAATATTAGAGGTAAGAAAATCATGAAGTATTTTAACTAATTAACATTTAGTTTGCAACTCACTATGCACCCCATGTTTCTTTCTACTTCTGCCTGGGCAGCAATTCCCCACTTTATAAGTGCACCTAAAATGTCAGATTTAAAAAAAAAAAAAAAAAAAGTGCTTCAAAATCTTGAGTCTTCGACTGATTTTAGAAACGAGTGGGCAGACAATCCCAAAGGGTGCAAGATTTGCGAGTTTTCATTAGAAAAAAAAAATGTTTTCACTTTTCTGTAAGAAGAGGAAGGGACCAAAGTTCAAAAAATTCCATTTACTACAACCTGTTTTTCATGACGTAAATTTTCCCAGCATGCTAAACTACTTTCAGACTTAAATTAGCTCTAGAAAGGAAGGATGGGACAGAATGAGATTATTTAACTGCATTAGGGGCTACCTGTTTGAAGGATTACTGTAGAGCATCCACTAAGAAATTAAAATAGAGTCTTTCACTTCACACTCTTCCTCATTTTTTGGATATGGATCAAAATAACAGCATACTATTCCAGAGCTTGTCTGGGCAGGCAACTGGAGGATAAGACGACTGGCTGATAACAGAGACAATGAGCCTAACCACAAAAAGTAAGGGAAAGTCACAACAACATGAGGTAGCAAGGGGTAAAACAATATTCTAGATCATCCCACTCCATTAAAAAAAAACTAGTGACATCTGAATATGGAGTAAAACTTCAAGGCTTGCCCTTACTTTTTAGAATTCTTCATCTCTAGTTATTAAAGAAACCTCTTAAGGTTCAGTAGCTATCCTGTCTTCCCCAAAGTCAATGCTGTTTTTCTCAATTGACTTGAGTAGAGGAAAGATTTTACTTTCAGATTCACAGCCTTGAGCAAGCATGAGTTTTTTTCCATTTCAGGATACAGACTTTATTAGAATTATAATGGTCAGTACCTTTCAGTCATGCTGACAGTTGCCTAAACCTTGTGACACCTTCTCCCTTCATGGTCTTCCTTTCCCTCTTCTCCCTTCCAGCATCCTTCCTGCTTTCAACAGCCAGTTTCTCTGAATGAAAGGACAAGGTCAGATAGCTTTTGAAAACAAAAGAAGAACTGAGGAAAGAGGGTGGGGGCTGAGGTAAGCCTTTTCCTGCATTAATACTACACCATTACAGTGCAGCAGGTAGTCAATAAGTGAGTGAGTGTTGGGGGCTTTGATTTTGAAGAACCTGTCCTGTGAGACATCTAGATCAACTTAAATCAACAGAAGATTGCTTTGAAACAGCATAATTTTCTTGTCCCAGGGTAAAGGAATGGAAAATCAGGCAGGGATGTCTAAGGAGTGATTGTGTACTGGCATTTTACAATTGCATTATGGCCCATTTTCCATTAGTTGAGCACTATGAACTTCTCTCAGCTTGTGGATCTAGCTTACTTACATGAAATGCAGAAGACAAAGCTATAATGTGGGAACAAAGATCTTTCCATGCTTGGCTGGGGCAGAACTGGTATGGGAAGAGCTGTGGGAAGAGCAGTACAGATCTCTTGTCTCTCAGAATTACTGTTTTTAACCAGAAGGACTATTCTCATGCCAGTGCTACAAAGCTACTGCCTCTGCCAGAATTAGCAGGTAGGCTGCCTCTTTTCCTGAACAGTCTGCAACACTAGCATCTATTAAAAGAAATATGGAAATTAGTAGTTAAAAGTCAATGAAGTTGATAGTTCCTACTTACCAAGTTGGTGCCTTGGTTGGATCAGCTCTAGTGAAGAAAAGCTGTACTCACCTCTTTATCAACAGCCTCAGACTTGGCAGAGTTGGGTTTTGAAGTGAGACCAAAAGTCATGAGAAAAGTGACACATAGTTTATATAACTTCACTTACACTTTAACCTGAATAGGGGCTGAACAGAAGCTGATGATTCAGTCCTATTGTGGTCCTTTGACAAAGTTGCTTTTTCAGTATAAAACACTCCCAGGCTAGAGTCTAATCCCAAACTGCATTAAAACATTGTTTCCTTGTATGTGTGTTTGTGCATGAGGGTTCTCATGAATTTCTTGTCATTCCATCATTCACAGTGACAGGCATTGTAGCTTGCTGTCAGGGCATGGCACTTTACAATGATATGAACTTTAATTTTTTATTAAGATAGTAAGTTGCAATCAGTTAAAGATAAATGCCTTAGTTTAGTCTGAACCAGAATAAAGGCTGGGATGCCTGCAACACTAGCAGGTTAGCATGGTTGTCAAGAGCCTTTTGGGATATTTCTCCATTGTCACTGATACAGTTCCACTGGTGAAAGTGCTCCTGCCCCTCCTGTCACTTGCTCTAAAGCTAAGTGATATTAAGGCAAGAATTAAGAAAAAATATTCCTCTTAAGTAGTAATTCATCCCAGATTAATGCAGATTTTTCAAATTTAGATATCTGAGTCTGCTCTAGTCATACTTGTCTTTCTTTTATAGTGTGTTTTTGGATTATTGTTGAAGAATAATGCACTGTAATTATAATAGCACATAATAATTCCAGAGTATGATGTGTTGAGTGCATTGTGCACTAGAAGTGCTTGTTTTTCTCTGTTAAGTACAGAAGGAAACCTATGCAGAACCAGTTCAGTCTTAAATGTCTAAATTTTGGAAAGTTAACTAGATAAGTGCATTTTCACATGTCTTAATAGAAGATTGCTCAATTGTTTTTTCAACATTTTTCTCCATTCCTCAAGCCCTTGAACTAGATTCATAGTCCTTTACATTTAAGGGCTATCAAGGGTGGAAAACAGATCCTTGGACCCGAGAGAGAAAACCTACAGAAAACTGTTTTTTGTAAACACGGAATTTATTCACTGATTTTTTTATTACTGCTTGACTTCTTTTATGTCCATTTAAAAACACCTCGGTTTCTCTATGTCCACTGTTCTTAAACTTATATCAGAAATCTTAGGGTCTTTACCTATTTTTTTTTACAAATAGTTCTCATACAAAATGCCAAAAAGTGGAAACAGCATTTCTTAGAGGAACAACACCAGAAGTAAATGCAAACATGTGGAGCTGGAGGGAAGGAAAGGAAAGGAAAGGAAAGGAAAGGAAAGGAAAGGAAAGGAAAGGAAAGGAAAGGAAAGGAAAGGAAAGGAAAGGAAAGGAAAGGAAAGGAAAGGAAAGGAAAGGAAAGGAAGAAAGAAAGGGAAAAAAAGAGAAAAAAAGAAATCCCAGCTAACCAAAAAATCAACTCCCTCTGCTGATAATTCAACCTCAGTTTCAATATGAATCATCAAATTTAATATTGCCATGATCAGTATTCACAGAAAATAAATGATGCCAAATATGCTTTAAGAAAAAAGAAATCTGTTTAAATGGTATTAATGGTACGGCATACTACAGCAAGGTGAACAACACTGATAATATTAAATTAACCCAAGAGGCTCCCTAATCAGGATCCCTATGCAGAAATCTGCTTGCCAACTGTCGTTCTTTTTCCCATTGGTTTAGTTAAGGGTTGAAGTTCTTCTTGAAGTTTCTTTTTTAATCATTAGATCCCGACCTTACAGTTTTCTCTGACTACTTTCCTTCAGGCTGTCTTTGCTCCTGTCAATTTAGGATTTCCAGGGAATTATTCTTCTTTGAAATGCATATTCCAGGCTTGAAATACTGGCATATGTACACTGTAGAGTAATTGTGGAGGCCAAATGTTTAATTACACATGACAGCTGGAGCTGTAGGAGTCCGAGGCATGCTTGAAAACAACTTATGCCCTATGCAGTCTTAACGAAAAGGAACAAAATAATATATATTTAGGTTTTGTACCACATGGTAGCCGCTGTTCTCTCTCTTTTCACAACTGAGGGTGGTTTGCAAGAAGTTCAGCTGCTTTCACTTCTGTGTACTGTCTCTCTAAATACACACTTTTTTTTTCCTCCTTCATACAGTCTAGGCACAAACTTCCAGACCATGCAATCCTGCAAGAAACACTCAGAATTTTTGTTTCATTTTTTTCCTGAGTGACAGAGAAAAGGTTTCCAGTAGCTTCTCTAACACAGTGTTATTGATACAATTTTATAAAACCACGTTACTAGGGATGCCAGAATCAATTATTTTAATTATAAAAGATACAAGCAAAATTCATATTTTACCCTAGTATATGTGATTTGCTCAGAAATGAAGCAAATGGAATAACCTGACTTCCAAGGATTCAGAAAATATTTATTTTAATTAGCACAAATATTTGTGCACATTTATAGACAGATACATTTCCAGACACGTGGAAACACATATTTAATTCTGCTGACACAAACATTTTGTTCTTAGTAAAACAGAGGTAAAAAAGTTATTTCCTGTTATCAATATATCTGTTGTCAATGTTCAGCTCTTCATTTGATGTAAATTCATACAGTTCCACTGACAAAATCCCTGTGTTGATTTAAAGCAATTGGGGGGAGACTGACTCAATATTTGATACAGCATTTCTAGATATATACATATATACACACACGTGCATTTTAAATTGTTATTACATTGAATTATTATTATACTTACTGTGCAAAAAGGGCTAAAATTTGATATTGAAATTTTGGCAAATCAGATTTTCTTTGTGCATTGTGTTACCTAAACACATCTTCATTAAATTATACCATAATATGAAATATTTTTCTTTTTTTTTTGTTTCTTACTATATCCCTGCTTTATACAGGATTGAGGTAAAATTAAATTTACTGGTGATGATGTTAGTTTTTGACAGGAAAATAACAAGCTTTGTTTTAGCCCCTGAATGTTCAGTTCCACAGTGAGAAAAATATATCTCTGATGCCCAAGTGAAAAAGAAATTTCCCTCCTTGCAAGGAGGAGTTAATGAATATCTATAGCACTTAGAGTTACAAACAAGCAAAGAACATCATTATATTTTCCTGATGCTTTTCATGTAAAGAGAGAAAAGATGTAATTGATTTGAAAAATGAACTTTAAAGGAATACTGTTCAGTGGTGTTGGGAATGAAATGCTTTGTACAGTAGGTTAAGAATGAATGAACTATGTTGTAACTGAGGAAGTGAAAATATAACTCCCACCAACAAACAGTTTGAGCTCTTGACATCATTGCCATGAATCAGCAAGGTAACAAAACCTCTTAAAAATGTGAAGAAAAATTTCAGTTTTAAACTATTTCTTGGACATGGAAGGCTTTCTTTAAGATGAGACTGCTTCCTAAAGGTGTAAATCATTAAGCATCATATTCATATTTCTTTTTTTTTTAATTTTTTTTTTTCCCTTGCAATGCTTGTGCTCTTATTCTGAGAATTTGAAGGTAGGATATTCTGCCAAATTGTGTCAAATTGATTGAAGGTTTTCCTGGGACCTGATTACCTCTATGTTTAGAAAACAAGGTGGGAGAGATGACTCTGAAATCCCCAACTTGATAAGGAGAAAATTAGAAATACAGCCAAAAAAACCCCTGTCACCCACCACTCCAAAGCCCCAATATGAGATAGGTCGAAGTTGGACTGTAAGGTCTAAAAGTCATTTATGAGAGAGAGACAGGGAAGTGCGCTGTGATGAGGCAGAAAAGTCATGCTGTAAAAATGGCTTCTTCCAAGATTCTTCCAGTGGAGACACAGGGACTTCCATCAGTCAGGAGTTTCTATTTGCAGGTAAAGCCCTGCTTAGACTCACTTCTGCCTGCACAGCAAGGGAACAGACACAGGTGAACATATATACATCCTTCCAGTCATAAATACCACAGCTTGCACAGTTTTCTGAATCACTCAGGTACCTGAGGTGCATCAAAGTGCAGAAAGTACCTGTGATAACTGATCACTTAAGGCTTTATACCAGAAACCCTGTAGGCAGGTCACCTTCTTCCTTGCCTTCTTCTGAAGCACTGCTGTATGCAAACCCTCTGCTTCTTGTGGTGCAGAAACACCCATGCTGATGGTGCCTTCATTCTACTCACTACAGGATGGCTCTTTTATTTCCCTCATTTAAAAGACTGAGCTACTTGTTGGAGCTGTATCTCATATACTTGAAGGTGTTTTATTATAACCAAGATCAAATAAGTGTCTTTGGCATTTTCAGCCTGACATATTAATACAGTAAGCTCACATAATACAGAATGCATGGTGCCAGACCAGTCTTTTCTCTCTTAAAGAAAAACAAGTTTTAAGTTAAATCATTATAAGAAAAAGTAATAGCTCTTAGCAAGCTTTTTGTGCTTTCTAATTTTTCTGTTAATATAGACTAACATCAAGACAGAAGGTTGTACAGTACAGAGGAAAATATACAAGGCTGAAAACAAGAGAGGTGGGAACTATTACTTTAAAATTTTGACAGAGGGAAAAATACACTGTTAGTGTTGTGGGGGGTTTTGTGTGATAGATGAACAGATTTGTATCAATTGGGCTGATTTTCAATATTTTATTTCACTACAGGCTTCCCTTTATCTAGTCTTCATGAGCAGCACTTACCCCTTTGTAATTTTTCACTTTGTAGATTATTTGAAGATTATCTTAAGTCTGTTATTTTAGGAATCAAGAGCTGCTCACTGATGTAAACAAAGCTCCTTGGGAAATACATGACAACATAAAGACATTGTGAAATGTTTTAATAGGTAACATTATCTGGAGTTTGGGAGGGAGCAGCTTCAGACTGGCTTTTAATTCAAACCAGGCTTAGGAGTGCATGTGTTGACCTATGGGCTTTGCCAGAGCCAAACAGGAACAGAGGAAGTGATGCCCTGAAAGTGAGCCTGAACACCTGTACAGGTCACTGTTGGTCCATCATGCTTAACTAATTTTTCCCTGCCCTCTGACCTAGTTTTCCACAGTGCCATCGAGATTTATATCTTTCATCCTGCAAACCCTGCAGCTGCCTTCAATTAATGAAACCAACCTCAACTTTGTTATCTGATAAACTGAACTCACAGTGCGATAGGAACAATCGCTTTATTATTGTATTGACAAATTATCCTATTAATGAGTGGCTACTATGAAAATCAATTAAAATCTTGGCTGAAATACTTGAATATCACTGGAGGAGATACAAGGTATTTAACTACTGAGTAAATTAACTGTTATTCTATACAGTTCATAAATTATGTGCAACCAGCACGAAGTCTGTGATTTGCATTGATAATAAGAACACAAAATTATTGGGTGAAATGTAGAGTGGCATGATATGAGATTTAATTTTTTATTTTGTATGGGCTTTGCCTGTGTCAGTTACTTGCAATGTATCTGAGATACATTCCACAAGTTTCACTTACTTTCTATTTCCTGCAGATATTTTGATGCATACTGGATGGAAATGCCAACCTCCCACCATTTGGACTCCATGAGAAAGCAGGAGTGGTATTTTGCATGGCCAGGATGGCCTCCCAAGGGCATACTAAACTGAGATCAGCTCCTTACAGCCTTCCTGCATAAACTGGGCATAAACCAACCTGACTATGGGAAGAGGTAAATTTTGTTTTAAGAGAAGAACTGAAAGTTCAGACTGATTTCTGAAACAAAGTGGTGTGGACATGGACAAACATAGTGTTAGTTCTCTTAAAGAGCAGAAAAAGCTGACCTGCAGTCTAGCTGGGTTGTTAATAGTAGATTGTACCATTACACTAGAAAGAGGTAGCTAATATATGCTGCAGAGAGCAACACAGGCTTCTTTTGATGCAAGCAAGGACTTGCTCTGATACCCAGGGAAAAAGATCCAACACCTTTTATTATAAAAAGAAATAATACCCTATTGAAGCACTTTTGGTTAATAATCGCTTGTACAATGTCTTGGGATTTAGTTCTGCCCTCTCGACACCCCTCATAAAGTATGGTTTAAGAAAAAGTAAGTAAAATTATATGTACTGTATAAAGTATACATTATACTTCAAATGATCTTAAACTATACCTTAAACTGTGCTTTGGGGAAACATAATCAGAAAAAAGCATCACCATAGAATGAGAGACAATGAAACTTCTAAGGTAAAACTATACTTTCCCTCAAGTATATTATACTTAATGGAGTTAAAGGCTTCTAAAGCCTTTAAGTGAAATCTTCAGAAAAAAAGGTTTTACCTTGTCATTGAGCTGTTGCACTTGGAGGCAGGGTAAGAAGACATATACTTGGTTTATTCAGGGGGAGGGGAGGATGGGAGAGAGGGAAGAAAATCTCTTCAGGCAAGTTTGGATAGATGAGTTGTTTTTAGAGCTCGTCTCTTTTGGAGGATAGTGGGGATGGTCGAAGCTGTGATTTGCTACTCTGTCAGTATAAATGTACATATATGGAGTGAAAGAGGGTTACATACACAAATCTGTACGCATGTATATGTATACACACATACATATTTATTTTATATACATATAAATACATATACAGTGGTCTAAAGACATTTATACTGAATAAATTTTGTCCTATTCTCACATCTCAATTAAACAACAAAGACTGTTTCCTTGGGAAAAAAAAGGAACAAAGCAGTGCTGGCACTGGAATATCAGAAAATGAAAATGTTGAGAGGCTGAAAACAGAAAAAGGAAATTAGAGCTATCGTGCACCAGTGAATCATTATAAGTCTCTCAGCTGCTCTTTGGCAATGGTTGCTGCAGGGAACTCTACATGAACATGTCTCATTCACCACCAGCAGCTTATGGAGACTAACACTACAAAGCCAGTGCATAAAAGCAAAGGAGATGGGTGGGTGGAAAAATCTGCTTACTGACAATGCTCACCATATGAATGACAAACTTCTCCCCCTAGAAATGACAGCAGTCCTTAATGTTCCAAGGCCACAGGGTATGGATAATTGAAAGTATTTTATACTCAGATATCTATTAAAATATTATTCACATGATGTAATACTGTGAACTATTTTTAAACCTTTGTTTAATACAGGTGTTATTATCACTTTGTAAGTGTGGTAAGGTCCAGAAGCTCCAACTAGAACCAAGCACCATTGTGCTAGCTGGTTTCAAAATGAATAGAAGTCCTTTTTTTGAAAGCCTTGAAAAATCCTGTAGAGTGGATAAAATTTCTCTGAAGTTAAAGAGTATATGTGTAATTTATACAAAAGCCAAAGTCCTTTTTTATTCAGTGCTTTTCCTAAGAAAACTATTATCTGACAACTGAGATATAAAATCTGTACTAGATTGTAGTGATCTTTTCAGGCAAATGTAATCTGCAATGGCATGGAAAATTGGCATAGTAATGTGTCCTCAAAATGAGGGAATGAAAGAAACTTCCTGAGCTAATACAGGGTAAGAAACATTTGAGCCTAGAGAAAAAACATGGACAGAAAGTCAGCTGCTATAAATCATAGTAGCTGCATTCAAACCTCTACAGTGGCAATAATCCTCAGCGTAAGGTCCTTCAGTTTGATCTCAGGAGCTTAGTAAAAATCTCCTGACCAAACTAGTGCAGTGCAGCTACTACTAAATATACATATTTCACTGTGGTAGTGAGCCATACAGATTTATAAAGAGCTAATGTTCTTTACATTTGAAACATAAAGGATAGAGCAATATTTTTGTTTTGCATAGGTTTTTGTACATTTGCAGAACGCTACTGTGAAGTTCTGGACATTGTATCTGGAGTTAAGTGCTTCCCTGCCTGCCTCTAGTTTTTCTTGTTTGTTCTATGTAGTTTTTAAGTATTTGTGAGAAGACAGGTGTTATTTTTCACAGGGTGGAGTGGAAGCTATATACACCCTTTCTTTCAAGGTTATTGTTACCACTGCCTGGTTAGTCATAACGAACAGTTTAAACTGTGGAAAGCAGTGTTGTTTACTATCAACCCATCTGAAGACATCTGGAATACACATGAGCCTCCCATGTTTAGCTCTCTGATTGGAATTGACTGGCTAAGAGTCTTTTGATAACATCTTTGGAGGAAGCTGAACACTTTATTGTACCTGTCCCTATGCTTATTGTAAATGCGTTTCTCCACAGCTCTCCTTGCTCAGTCAGGGTGTACTTTATCATGTGGATGCTAGAGGATGTTTTATCCTTCATTACAATGCATTCAGGTTTTCACTGTTGGAGCCTGATCTAACCTTTACCTTTTGAACCTTAATGAAAAAATCTGCTTTCATCTCTTTAATCTACCAGTGGTGTGTTGTTGTCATTGTTTAATACACAGGAAATAGCGAGGGATCTGCAACAGAGCAGAACTGGCAATAATAATTAAAAATAACTTACAAATACTCTTGAAAATATATTAAATGATTCTGGTCTGTTTACTGTTTCATACTAGACGTACTACATTTGTATCCAGGCAACAGAAAGTTAATTCAAGAAAAACTTTACAAATCCCCAGATTCTGCCACCACCCTCATAAGCAGATGGACCTTAATTGTGTCATCCATTGCTTGCTATTCAGTGCTCCTCATTTACCCTTTTCTTGTTCCAAAAGGTCTCTCCCCCAGTCACAGATAAGAAACGCTATTTGGTAACCCACTGAGTTTCCCAATCAGACACATGGTTGTGTGAAGGGGATGACTTGTGAACCCCTCCTAGATGTTGGTACAAGATACAATCCACTCTGTGTCGGTAGGCACAGCAAGGCTTGTGTGCTACTTTTAAACTGTAAAATACAGGTACAGTGATGCATTTGTGGATGTAGCTAGGGAATAATTAGGGTAAGTTTCGTCCTCACACCTTGGGTAAGCATATGCAAATATATCAAGAGAAATCCAAATTAGTTGTCAAAAAACTCAAAACCAAGAAAAGGCTAAAAGTACTGGAAAATGAATTTATAGCTTTAATTAAACATTCTCCCAGGCTTCCTCAATTTATATGTGCATTATTTATTAGTTTTTGTTTGTGCCCAGTCTATGCATGAAGAATCACCCTATGCTTGTGACTATATAGGTCTCTAGCTGTACTGTATGTCAGATGACTTTGTCCAATGCACAGATCCAATTGTAATTTGTTGTTGAGGTCGCTGAGGAGAAACCTCACGGTCTCGTGGTGGCATCTGCAGACACAATTTCATTTTTGCCATGAGACAGTAACAAGGAGTAGCACAAATGCTTGTCTGCTTCCCTTGTGTCCCTTTGCCATGTGGAAACAATCTGACTGTTGACTAAAGCTATCAGAGTATTCTCCAGAGGTATACATACATGCTACAAAATCTTTAGGCTTTGTCTTTTAATTTCAACTGCATACATAGTCTATTTTTTTTCAGGGTGTTTTTTTCTTTCTTTCTTTCTTTTTTTTTTTTTTTTTTTTTTCCCCCCACTGAATCTCTTTCTAATCTCTTTGATAATCTTTTCCTTTTTTTGTATCAGTGATGTTTCTATGTTCAGTGACCTTTTACTGCATCAGTCATTTCTTATACACAATTGTGAGCTGTATATGACATCATACAACGCATATTTAATCATTCTATAGGCACCATTGGTACCATAAGTGGAATTTACATTTCACAGCTGAAATCACCATTCCCTTCATGCACCCAATATGATACAACATCAAAAGAACAATGATATACTTTGTCCACAGCATAAGAAATACTGCACATTTTCTAAAACTGTGCATAATGATGAGTTCAGGGATGTGCAAGCAGTAAAACTCACCAATTTTTCATGTTTCCCTCTGTAACTCCAGCAAATTAAATGTGATAACAAAAATGGGCAAACTTTTGAATTCCTGTGAGTTTGGATGACAGTATAACTAAACCTGCTATCCTTTTGATGGGAGCGCCTTATGTGGCTCAACTCAGCCCAGACCTCATTGACTTCTGTATTCTGAATTTTTCAGATAATATCATCTGGCATCCATACTACTTTGGCATGCCAAACAATATCTATCTTATCTAACTCAATCAATCAGTCTGTCTGTCATACTTTGCATTTATATAACGCCTTTATCCAACAAATGCAACCTGCTTTACAAACTTTAATTAACTGGAGCATGTAGCATCCCAGGGAAGCAGGGAAATATGATCTCTTTATACCAAGGAGGAAACTGAGACATGGAGAAATTATGAGTGGGAGTCATCTTGCCAAACTTTAGCTGACTAAAAGATAGACATTTAAGCTTTGGAAAATCACCCTAGGCTCTCTTTAATGTTATAGGAAATAATTCATCCAGCATCTTTTAAGCACTGATTTTAGGATGAGACTAATTATCCTCTGGAGGCTTTTATTTGTTGCCATGAAAGAAACCTAGATACCTATCTCGCAGTTTAAACTCTACTCTAGGGAGTATGAACACTATCCAAAATGACTTGTCTAAAGTCAGTGAAGAATACAAGATACACACTGTTCAAATCAAACCAAGTTCTGAGGTTGTAATTCTTGAGTTCTGTTTTTGGCAAACTAAGACAGAAGGACTTAGAAGGAATGTTTTCCTGGTTAAGGCCATAACCTTTCTACTTGAACATGGATGATCTAAAAGTTTATATGCTTTATCTTTTAACAAAAATACAAATGCCCAGTTAGTGTTTTTCTTTTCTCCTGGAAAAAATAAATCTTTACAATGGGTGAAAATCTTCTGAGAGGAAAAAACTGTTCAAAAAGGTTATTAGACTTTATTTGAAAATGTTGCAGTAAATGTTAATTTAGAATTTTTTCTGCATTATTGAACAATAGAAACAAATATGTTTCAAAGTCCCTTCTTCTTTTCTTCAGTCTTACATATTTTTATCTTTTTCAGTTTCCTAACCTTACATTCCTTTCATGGACACACAGTCCAAAAATGAAAATATAAACAGAATAAAGAGTAGGAAGGTCCCAACACACACACACACACAAAGTCCTAAAAGCAAGAAAAGTCTTTTTAAAAGTGACTTTTTAATTAAAATGCACATAATGTTCCCCATTGTTTTATTTTCTTCCCTCGTTTTAACTCTCTTTTCCCTGCTTTGCTTTCCTTGGAAACAAATACCCTAACTAGATCTTGCCTTTACAATTGCTTCCAAACTTTCCATTCATTGGTGACTAGTTAGGATGTCTCTGGAAGGTAGCCCAAACTTTCCATTCATTGGTGACTAGTTAGGATGTCTCTGGAAGGTAGCCCACAGCACTTTTGCCTCCCTTTTCTATACACAAACACGAGACTGAAAGAAAGGTTCATTCAGTCTTCCCCCTTTTCAGGCAGTATGATCATCCTCAGAGTCCAGATTGGTCTAGGGTCATCCAAGGAGGAAAATGCTCTCTTCTGTGAAAAGCTGTGAAAACTTACAACTAGTAATTATATTTTATGAGCTTTTCCATTGGTTTTGCCAAAGCATTCACAGGAGCTACCAGAGCTAGCAATGTAGGACAGCATTCAGTGCTCCCAAGCCAACTTGAGTGTAAATCAACAGATTAAACTTCAGACAGATGCCAAATGAGAAACAGTAGAATCTGATACACCTCCTGCACCACATGGGGAAGGGAGGAGAAACTGCAGAAGAGTTTAATGAGGGGCACAAAGAGTTTTTATGCACATCAACTCTTACCTGAAGAAAGAAGCAGGGTTCAGTTCAGGGAATGGGTGTCTTATAGCTTTTAGTCAAACCTAAATCAACTCATTTTATATAATGTAAATAAACACAATACAGAATTTATGTGTTTTTTTTAAAAATTAGGGGCACAAGATAAGTCACTGTGCATTTTAAATTCCTCATCTGCAGTTCAGGGGGAAGGGAGAACACAGGCAAGCCACCTCCTGTCCCTTGGCCTCTGGTTTACATTAATTTATGTCATTGGTAGGGAGTCCAATACTGTGGAGGGTCTGGACTCAGCAGAACACTGCCTTATTTTAGACATGCTTTATTTTCAGTCTAACTAAATTACTTCTACCCACCTCCTTACCAATTCCAAGATGCAAGTGGCATGAATACTGTGTATACAACTCTGCAAGCCTTCAACAGCAGAGGGTCATCTGGGCAGCAAGGATCCTCTCAATCACTATATTCCTTGTGCAGAAGATTATTATCTCAACTTTTTCTAAGTTCCCTTGAAGAACTTTCTTAAAGTATCTTTGATTCCCAAGAAGTTAAATGAACCTAACAAAAAATAGTTGGTTTTTTTTTGTTTATTTCTTTGTTTTGTTTTGTTTTTTAAATACAAACTTGAAGAAATGAATTTCTTCTTCTTTTTCAGCTTAAGACAGTTCAGTGAAATTATTTAGCATTTTAAATATGCAAAATTCATATCGGTGCTTCTCAAGTAAAGAAATTGCAGGAGAAATAATGGCAGAATGTGCATTGTAACTGCATACAATACAATATCTCCATACACTGCAGTCATTACAATTAAAGGAAAACACTTTTTTATTATTATTTTAAATAGTTGTTATTCATTAAATGCTTGTAATATATGAAACAAATAATTATGACTAACACATTGTCTAATAAAGATGAAATGGATGAAAATCTCTATGAATTTTTAATCTGAAAATAAAGAACATTAACAAACCTTAATTATATCATCAAATATTTAGAATTACCTTCCATACTAAATTCTGTTTGTATTTAATGTATTTATTTTTTTACATATCTGTAACATTTTTATGAGTGGGAACATAAAATATCATCAGCTGTTACAAGAGACATCTTGACTTAATGTATTCAATATCTTGATCAAAATTTCCATTTTGTTTATTTTTATGATAAATCAACAACCTTTGTACACTATATTAAAATTTATATTTTTCTCCATGTAGTTGGATACATAATTAATACTATTACTACTACAAAAATTAAATTATGCTTGTCAGGCAAAAATCTCACGTAGTTCCAGATTTTCAGATCCTTTTTATGTAAAATGCTTGCACAGTTTCATGTTCCTAATTCATGGAATATTCTTCTGATTTTGATGCTTATATTCCGTACAATGATTCTCCTGTCATCTACCACTACTGAATCTTCTGTTAATACAGGCAGAAACCAGAGCTCTCCTATTGCCCTTCAAACGTATTCCATCATCTCATTCCAAAATCAACTACAGTTATAGTTTTGGGTCTGCTGCAGACTACTAGGTGCCTATATGTACTAAGTGACATTCAAGTGGTTGGTAAGAGTCAAAATCTCTCAGAAATTGAAAAGCAGCTCTGTAGTAAGATATATCTCAAGAAGAAATAGGAAGAAATGCATCATCGTATAAAGAATTAGGACATCAGGTTCCTGAAGAGCATCAATCAGACATTGCAGATCACGCCCCGAATTTTTTCCATCAGATTCTTTAATGAAAGCAAAAGCCATTTAGAAATTGTGCAAGGAAACACAAAATTCATGAGTCACGTTAAGGATACAAGAAGCTTCAGTGCAATCAATCTTATCTATCAGTCTTTGTATCCAACATGTTTGTGCAGGCAAAGCATCCAGAAAATGATTGAATTGGATGCTTTGGTTTAGGGCAATATTAAACGATTAGATATTCCAAAAGGGATTGTTCAATCTGTTTTGAAAACCACGTTCTCTGAAAGACATAAAAAAAATTAGGTATACAAATCTCTGTCTTTTTTTGTCACTTTGAAACTTAAAGATGGCTTTACTGGATTGGAGGGCTGAGTACAACACAGGATGAATTTCTGTTATCTCTGTAGAATGATTCTCTGTGTACATGAAAAATTGCACCACTACCTTACTCCTTGTCTAGCTGTAATAGAGTCTTCTTCATGATCTTTTGTGTCAAAAAAATTTAGCACTGGACAGATGACAGTGACCTGACTTGAGTAACTGCTCCATCTGAAAACATCTCACAGTCTTCTACAACAGCCTCTCATATTTGTTGAAGATGTCAGAACAGATACCATGCTAGGTAGCTAAGGAGGCAATCTCCTTTCACTACCACTGAATAATACAATGTTGTGGTTATATTGTTCTCATCTCCCAACAGGCAAATGTTATTATCTATTTAATGTTATTTTTTCATTAAGATGAAAATGTAATACTGCAAGTATGGTAAAGCTATTCTGGGTGCAGCACCTTCTTTGTTCTATTTATATATTTCAATTGTATTTAATTTAAAATAACTTCATCTTTCTAAATACATTTCAGCTAAAAATAGAGAAGATAAAAATTTTCTGAAATTGGGCTGGCACCAGGGTTTAGAATGCTAACAGTTTATTTCGGAGAACTGGGTCAGAACATAGTTTAAATTATACAAATTTGATTGCTTTTTAGGCAGCTGCTTTATTGATCTTGCTCTTTTGTCACATGGGAGATGGAAGTCCCAGGCACAAATTGTGATGCTGAGGAAATGGAACTGAACCAGCAAAGAAAAGACACTTTTTGTCCCAGTTCAGCTCTGTATCTGCCCCAGCACAACTTCCAAGTGGGTTAACGGGTGCAGGCTCCTTTCAGCATCAGGTACATTGTCTGACAGACTTGCATGACAAACAGGAGCTATGTCTAATCAACAGTGTGTCTAGTTTTAGGCAATGTTATTACTCTCTGACTTTCATGAGCATCCCTGATAATTTATTAATTAAAAAATGGAAAACATACGATTTGTGAAATTCAGAAAAAAGGAGTATATTAAAACATTGCTCTAGGCATGTTTTGCTGCATGTAAATCTGATTTGTTGACATCCTGTATAACATACTAAACCAATGTAGTTCAGCCCAGTGTTTTCCTATCTCCCAGTGTAATTAATTTCCAGGGATGTGCGTGCATCCAAACAAGAAGCAGAAAAGGATCAGAAGCAATGAACTTGTCTGAGTGTATTCAGACAGTATACATGATAAAACATAACCAGTAACCTTACGTTTCCCTACTACCAAAAGTTCATCAAGATTAGTAACTTTGGCATAGCTTAATTAACAGCTAGGGAAAATGTAACCTCAGGTGAGGGGCAGGCAAACTGATTAACAGAAACTTTTTGTTTCTTAATTATGCTTTGAATTATTCTCTTTCGGATCCTTCTCACCTACTGATGGGCAAACTGCATTTAATTTAGCATTCACATTGTGTTCAAAAAAGTCTCAAGCATCCAGAAGCTTATTCAAAACCTGCCCTAACGTTCTGACTGCAAAACTTTGTATTAAAAAAAAATCTGTTTCCTGACATTTGCCTGGTCAGGCAACTTATGAACAGCTTTTTTTTTTTTTTTTTTTTTTTTTTCATGCCTTTTCATGAGTCTTCTATCTGGGTTAGAATCCAAAAATAAAGATGAAAAAAAAAATGATAAAAACAAACAAACAAACAAAATATCCAGCTGAGAAATTCAGTAGAGGGTGTTTGGACTGAAATTAGTGTAAATACTGATTTAAGAGTCAGACTTAGCTTATTTAAACTATTTGAGGCTGTTATTCAGAGCTGAGCTTCTGGCCCCCTGCACCCCTGAGTGGGTGGCTGTGCATGGCCAAATGCACGGAGCCAGCAGGTACTCAGCTCTGCATTTACCACTTCTGGGCACAAGGAAAAGCCAGGCAGGGTGACTCCCCTGTGACCACTAAATGGGGAGGATGATATTGCTCTCCCACAACAGGGCCAGACCCGAACTGGCACTAGATCCCTGCAGATGTGCTTTGGGAACCACTAGTTTGCTGGAGAGTCCCCAGCTGACACTGGACACCAAAGTGACAACACAACCAGCAAGAGTGGTCACTGCTGCTCCTCTCCTTGGCATGAGAGAAGGATCTAGAAGGAAGGTGCTCTCTTCCCCTTCTATTCTACTTTGTTGTGAATCTTATAACTTTGTTTCAGTGTAACTTTGTGGTGCATCCTCGTTATACTTGTATTCACTTTGTCTCTAATTATAGAGGATAAAAGAGATACATTTGTGACTCTCTCCCTCATCATAGCTGTACAATACCTAAATGATTCCTGTTGCAATCCTTCCAGGTATGGTGCACTGTGACCTGGCTCCTGCAAATTACAAACTTTGCTGTGGAGGAGTGGCATGACCTGTATTTTATTTTCTTTCCTAAAGTCAATCTCAACTGCCTCCTCTAAGTGCTTCAGAATACCCAAAAGACAATACAGAACAAAAAGAACTCAAGGCTGAGGCTGATTCACACTTGGCAAGTAAGAATAACTAATAGCTACATGGAAATAACAACAAACCAAACCAAACCAAACCAACAGGCTGTTCCTAGTCTGGTTTTGGAAAAGTAAAACCCCTAACTTGACTGTATAAATGTGAGGTTTGCCATTTGCTCACTCAACAATGAAACAAGATGTGGCTGTGACAACATTGTCTCTGGTTACTTCTGGTTAGTGTACACTACCTACATGGTACTTACCTCTTAAACCTGCAGCTTGACAATCATTTACTGATTAGAAAATAGTCTGATACTATGGCTTTGCTTTTGTTTTCATTAGACAGTTGTTTTTAAAGGGAAAAAGCTCAGATTTTTTAAAAAGTAGGTTTATTTATTTTTTTAAAAATTAGGTTTAGATTTTATTAAAAGAAAAACAATATCTTGAAATTTATTTAATAACTCATCTAACTAAGGTAACCAAACAGGTTTTTCATTCAGGTAACCACTGTCAGGGAGCTGCAGCTTTCTAGGAGAGCAATGGAAACTGTCTTCACTGTATCAGCTTAATTAAATGTCGGCAATACTTTCACAAGAGCAGGACCAGGATGGCACCAGAGGCAAGCGGAGAATTCGGGATTAAAACCAGTCCCCACAGCTAATTAATAGGATCTGCCCAAAGCACTGAGCCCTTAGCCTCTTGTTGCAGTGGAGCAGCAGCTTCTGTGATTCAGGGACTAAGCAAAATAAGGGACTAGCTAAACCAATATTTAAGATGTACAAAAAAAAGTATTAATTATATTTTTAAAAGAACCAAACCCACTGCACATCAGAACACTGCCTGATGCTGTTGGAGGTCTCTGAATAGAATGATCAAGGTCTCAATTATTAACCGTCCTCTGCTGGGGTGCTTTTAACCCAGGAAGGCACATTTAGGATGGTTTGTAAATTCCCTGGTGAGCCTGCAGGTGGGGATGGAAGGGGGAGACTCCCTATTAGAATTGCTGGAACTTTCCCTTTTATGCATTTATCTCTCAGCCTAGAGGAAGAAGGAGCAGTTCAAACAAACTCTTCTCTGGCTACTTTATTTCAGCACGTTTGTGACCTAGATAAGATCATTATCTAACAGCTTGGAGTGAAGTTGAAGTTATATAGTTGTTTTTAATAGGAAAAAATAGTTATAATTTAATGTAATCTATGTTTATGGAATAGCTGTGATGTATTTCTCAGCCTCTGAGCCGTAAGGTAAAAAGGACACTTTCAAGAAAATTATTCGCCAGGTCAGATAAAATGGCTATTTTAAATTCCACTGCTTGGGGAGTGGCACAGCTTTAAAAGAAACTTTATAGTCTTGGGAAGTGCTTATTTCTAGAGCAGAGTAATTAAACAGCTTGCTTAGGGAAGCCATGTGTTCTCTGTCATCTTACATTTTTAAATCAAGATTGGATGCTTTTCTTGAAGGCAGGTTCTAGGTCAAATGAAAGTTATGAAGTCTATGGCAAGAATGGTGAAAAAATTGTGTAGGTTAGTCTCGCTGGTTTTTGCCTTAAAATGCACAAATAAATCAGGAGATACTGACATCTACAGCTCACACCTTCAGATAAGTGTCACTGGTACAATTCAGACCCTTTTGTAGACTAAACCCAGAAAATATCATGCCATCTGCATACTGAAAGTACTCTTGGATATGTAGACCTCACCATTTTGTCCATAAGGCAATGACGTTTTCCAGTCACGCCACCTTTTTGTTTGTTTGTTTGTTTTTTTCCCCATCCTGCAAAGCATCGTCCACTTGTCAGGAAGAGAAAATGGATAAGCCAGCAGACCAGACATGATTCCAGAAAGTTCATGGTGGGTTTAACTATGTCCATGTTTCCGTTAACTTTCTTATGAAGTTGGGAATCTTTCTACATGGGAGGTATTGTAGCATCTTTAACTGTGCCTAAGGAAAATTCTAGCAGTATGACCTAATAAGGGATCTCTAGGACATAGAACAATTTAAAAAAAAAGGAGATTGAGAACTTTGGGCAGAAATGCAATCTTCCATCTTCATGTCTACTATGCAGGGAGTGTCAGAGTCTGACCCCATTGTGTGTGTGTGTGTATGTGTCTAAACATGGAAGTGATGGGGGGTCACCTCAAACCCTCAACTCACTAAACTCAAGATGATGACTCAAAGATGGTTGCTTTCCTTCTCTTTTGTCCTTTTGTGCAGGGTCTTTTTCCCTTGCAGAAAAGGAACATGAAAACTAACGTATTCTTAGTTTTAGTGGACATATTTTTGTTTGTTTTGGGTTAATACCCTGCTCCATATGTACCACAATTGCAAGCTCTCCTGCTCATAACAGATGCTGAAGCAGTAAAGCTCCATATTTTGAAGTCCTTTATTTGGGATTTCCCTTCCAGGGGTGAAGGGCTGCAAGTACTTAGTGCCCCCTGCTGGTTTTTCGTCTCTCAAATAGATTTTCTTCACTTGGCGACCTTAGGGTCTACTTTGACCTTTTGCCCTTTCATATGGGAACTTCTCTGCAGAAAGCATTGCATCAGGGATGCTAAGGGGAGGCAAGGCCAGTCACCTATTTTCTGGATGAAACTTCCTTTTTGGTGGGTGGCAGCTGCAGCTTGACTCTATTGCCTTGGCTGTTTGCAGATTGGAAGTGATAGGGAAGGTCTGTGGGCAGATACTTGGATTACAGTTGGTTAATAATTGCTCTGCTGAAATGACTCAGTTACCATTTTTGACCCACATGGTGATGAAAGAGAACATAATCTGGCCCCCTTGATTTCAGTTACAGTTAATGAAGTGGCTGTGATCTAAGTGACCAAGACACACTAAAATCCAGAAGATGCTAGTATCGGTTTTTTGTTCTCTTGTACTGATTAAAGAGTAGCCCTGTGGAACATCTCTTTAAAAGAGAAGCTCGCATGAATGTATAAGCAAGTGCAGCACTGTGCCAAACCACACCCACCCCTCAGACACTGTCAAATATTTTGGAGGGGACTGGGTCTTTTTTTTTGGCAGAAACAATGCACTTGTCTTTCTATATAAATCACCTGCAGAGAAATTAAGAAAAAGAAAGAAAAGAAAAAAAATGTGCCTCTAAAACAAAGCAGTGTAAGCCCTATATTAGGCATCAGGCTGGCTAATTGCTGCCAAAGTATTTCCCAGCAATACATATATATTGAGCAAGCACCAGAAATATGAGGACTTAATAAGTAGCGAGAAGAGAATTTATACAAAAAACAGACATAACACGGCAAAGTTAATTCATCACAACTTTCACATAAGCCTTTGTTGGGCAGTTGGCCAGGCCCATCACATTATCTGTTTGACTCAGTGAGTCACTCCAGCTAATAGAATTTTGCCCCGTGTTTGTTGTTGCCATGGCAATGCAATATTATCAGGCATGTCATGTTCACAGATCAGTAGCAGCGGCGCTGCTGCAGACACACAACAGCTTTCAGCCTTTGACCATAAACAGGAATTCACTCCACAGTCAGTCTGTCAAAAAGGAAGTCGGCTGTGGTGAAGAAGCACTAGTGCCAGTACTACTAGCCTTTTCCTTTTTCCTTTGTGAGCCCCTTGCCATTATCATTAAAATAACCTTGAGTCGTCATGAATTCATTCATTCACAAACATTGTCAAAGAAGGTGCAATAGTTCAAGAGAATCCAGAGGGTCAAAGAGAGGACTAGTTTTAAATCTGTGCCTATTGAACCTGGAAATGACATAGTCTGTTAGATATAATCTTATTCTTACCATAGCAAATCAAGCTGTGTTGACTGGCACCAATGTCCAAGTCAATTCAGCACCATGAAAGGTTACTAGGAGTAAAGGGGTCATATCCTTTGTGGTATTGCTTTGAGAAATAAACTTAGGCATGTGTGGGAATATTTTACAAAGAATAGCTTTTTCACCAAAAGTGAAAACCAAATCCTGTCAGGAATCTATAGAGACTGCAGGTATTTTCTGACACAGCCATATTTAGTGTTTAAACCAAAGATATAATTACTAAGCTTTTTCAATATTTTAAATGTTTAACTGAGCCACAAATATTCTACTGGATATTTTAATTGCTTTTCAAAGAAAACGGTTAAATTTCTTTTTGAAACTGAATTTTGAAACAGAGAATGCTGTCCATCTTGGGATTTATAAAATTTTCATTTTCTTTCCAACACAGGCATATCACATAAAAATATAGAATACTTGGGAAGATCATAGACCCTCTGAATTTGATTTCTTTGATAGATTACACAAGATTTAACCCAGTGTAACCTCTTTGACATCAGTTGAGTTGTTCTGATTTACCCTGCTTTGAAACCAGGATTAAGATTCTTGGATTTAAAATACAAGAGAGAACTTTTGCAAGGACATACTGTTTTTATAATGTCTCTGTTATATGTAAAGACCTGTTTAAACATTTGTTGTCACATATGTCCCAAAATGTTGTTGACAAGCCATACTGGCATTGAGAGACCCTACCCAAAGTTTAGGAATGTATTTGAAAATTATTATGAGCAATAGGAGGATGATTATACTTTTCTTTCTGTGGGCTTTAGAGTGGCATAACCACAGATTTTAAAGCAGTTGCTGCTGGAAAGCTGGGAGAAGGGCCTCCATTCTGGTAAGTGCTGATCCCCTTTATTGCAGCCCTGATTCTTAAGTTACACAGCTGAGTCCTCCAAAGTGTTTGCGTTTACACTGCTGTAAACAAAAATAGTGTTCGGTCCCTAGCATTTAAAATTGAACTTTGGGACCAGTCTTAGGCTATGCTTGATGAATACAGAGCAGAAGCCCTGAGATATAAAGCTTTTGCCCATGACCTCTTTTCTGCTAAAGAGAATGTCTGCCCTCAGCTTTTATTACCGCTGAAGCTACATTTCACCCAGTGTAGCAGAATGATTTGTACTTGTTATGCATCTGCGTGGATCTTCCCTTGCTGACATCATGGCACAGATCCTGCAGCCTGAATTTTCTTACAGTCATGGAAAAGGCTGTCTCTCCCATGTTTCCCAAAGAAATGCCAAAGTCTGATTTGTCTTTGTGGTGTCTGACCAAGAGAAGTGCAGTACCCCAATATCTATTATGGCCATGCAGTTAAACCAGCCCTACTCTTGCACTTGAGACTTGGGCCAGTTTCTGCTAATCAGGAAGAAGTAATGGTAGAATTTAACATTTGCTCTTGACTCCTGCCATGAGGGAAAGGCACAGCTTGATGAAGTCCCAAAGATTTGAAGTACTATGAGCTTTTAACTGAAATCAACTTGCTTTAATGGCATTACTCTTGTTTTACTCCAGTGAAGATCAGACTGAACTGCAAGGAGGACACAGCATCCCCTTTTTTAGGGGAGGAATGAACAGGAAGACACTCAAAACCATGAAACAGGACACAAGCAGTGAACTGACATCTGTGCATCTGCACACGTAAGGAAGGGAAGTGTAACATACATCTATATCTATATTTTGCCCATTCATAAAACTGATAACATTAGACTTACATTAGTTAAAAAGCTATTTCTCTGAAATTGATGCAGCTTCTCTGCCTTTGATTGAGTCCAGAACGACAGTTGTCAGTCTGGCTTACAAGGTCTCTGAACATCTCACACAGGCTCCATATGAAGTGGGAGACAGTTTTAACCAGTGAAACGACATCAAATTCAATAACAACAAAGTGAAACAGGTGCAATTTTAGTGTATTGAGAAGGAATGAAAAACACAGAATCTGGTCTAGTAGAAATCATGGAATAAACCAGTTATGGTATGGATCATTACATCTTAGAGTAATGGCTGTTCTGTTTACCCCAAGGGTCAGCAGATTTCTGTCATTTAGTGGCAATCTGCAAATGCATTATAGATAATCATGTCAAACTGGCAAAGAAAAATAAGTCATTGACATTTTAAAAATGTGTTTTTAACACATAACTTTTTAATGACTGTGGTCTACAGTTGGATTGAATATTCCACTCTGTATTTGCTAGTTTGCCTCTGTCGCAGTGAAACACACATTTATTTTTTTGAAACTGGACTCTACCACAAACACCTTTGATTTTATTTCTTGCTTTTGCATGTCACTTTGTATTGGTAGTCCAATATTTTCTAACATAACCAAAGTGAAAGAGCAATTATTTCCTTTGATTCCAATAGAAAATATTCTTTCTGAAAAAGTAAGTTTAGAAGTTTGGCTCCACAGATGAGAGTATATCCATTTCATGAAGGAAATACATACTTGTTAAACCTTGTGAGTAACAATTTAGTGAAAAATATATGAGATATTCTATGGTTTCTAGAACTTGTAATCATATCACCCAGGTGGTGTCATACAATATATTATAAACATGGTCATAGGTATGTGCTTCCATTGGTAGGCAGAACTGGCAGAATATTTTGAGTAAATACAGATGCTGAGAAATTTAATTTCAGGTCATTTGCAATGGTTCTTAAGTTCATAACAACTCTGAAAAAACAGGGTGACACTGAGGAAAGGAAAAGATACAGCAAGTACTGAGAAGATTTTATGTAGACCTACATCATGCTTCCAATCCAGCATCTCTGTTTCCCTTTCATCTTATCTTGAAAAATAAGGTTTTTTTTGAATCCCTCAAAAATAAGAATATTAAAATAACCTTTAATTTTGGTTACAGCAAATGAACTTTTAAAAATATCTTGTGTTAACAAAAGATAAATGAGCTGAAAAAGTAGCTTTACAGAAAATGGACATTTTGGGTTTGCAGCTAAGCTCAACACTAATATTTTGTATAATTTACTGGAAGCATTTAAATATGAAGATCCTTCTAGAACTGAAAATGAAACAAAATATTATTTATTTATAGGCTTTTCCATGGCACTAAATGCTTTATGCATTTGAGTACTGACAAGAAGGCCATCTCTTAATTAACAACACAGATTTATAAAGGGAAAGAAAACATCTCAAAACACTTTTAAGTAAATCCAGAAAACTTCAGATCCAATTACCTTAAAAGAGGAAACAATGTGTAAAGACTATCTGGCTACAGATAAAAGTTCACCTCTTAGGCTTACTGAAGTTAAATAATGAAACGCTTATCTGATTAATTCTTACTTGAAATCATTTTCCCTGTATCTCTTGTGTTAGAGGTCATTAAGGAAGCATCCTGATAGGTGTTAAGAGGTAGAATCTGAGGTTAAACTCCTTCTTCATTACTATAAGTCTGATTGTTCTGAGATACTCAGATGAACAAAGTTTAGCATCTGGTATGACAGAAGATGATTAGATGTGATCTAGATTGCAAGGATCTTGACTTAAGTCAAACTGATTATCATACCAAGTGAAATCATAGTCTTATGGAAAACTATGTCAAAGCTCCCTCTGACCCCAGTGGATTCACCGTTTTTATCCATGCATTTTAACTTTGGGAACTATGGTAATGCCACTCCTACTTTTAATCATGCATGTAGAATTCCTTGTTTTCCTAGGTTTGTAGTTCTTATGTTGAGAATAAACTCTGAGAACCACCAAGAAATGGCTAAGGGGAAAAAAATAAGGGAAAAAAAGTGTGCCAAAGGGTTAGAAACAAAAGATTTTGGAAAGACAACAGAGGATTCAAAATCTTTGGAGAAAATATGCAAGAGGAAACAATAAAGAAATTAAAAAGGAGAGACTGAATGAGAAGAGAGAAGATTATATCCTGGAAGAAGGAGATGACTGTAAATGAGCCTTGAAAGCAAGCAGGACTGAAGGGATAGGAGGTAGTTGAACATTCAGTTCTCATGCTGTGTGTAGGCTGAGCATTTAAAAACCCAAACACTTTAGCAGGTAAAGCTTCTGCACAACGATAGTAAAGAAGTTTATGTTCAATTGTTTTGAGCTGCTTTTTAACATTCACAGTGGCACATCTAAACAAATCATCTCACTTTTAATGAAAATCGCTGTGATGTCGATCTGTGCTTTGTTTCAAATGTTCCTGTTAGTTCCTCAATCAATGTACAAGGCAACATTTTCAAGTGCATTAAAATGAGGCTATTTACCACTGTTATGATAATGATGGCTCTGTAATGTCTAACAAATATTTATCCAGTTTGTGTAAATAGGTCAACACAGTGACATTTCCAAAAATGTTTGTAGCAATTTTAATAATAGGACCCCATATTGCATGCCAACTATTTCAGATTTTTCTCTAAGCCTAAACTGGGGCCAAACTACTGCCCACGTTGAACTGAGGTATGTCTTTTAATATGGTTACTAGTGTGTATTAACCTAATTTCATATCTGAATTTCTCAGGGAGACACATTGATTCCATAGGAATAATGAACTCCAGGGTTCGCAAGGCATGTAGTACTCCATTCGGACAGCAGCACAGCAGTGTTCATACCGATCACCCAAATAATTAGTCAAATAAACAGATCAGTTTATTGCTACTGAATTGAAAATGAGAGATTTTGAGTATCAACCGTGAGACACGGGAACTGGAAGGAAATATACCTATGGATAACCACTTCATAAAGCAAAGCATCTCCATCTCTATGAAGAGCTGTTGTCTTTGAACCCACACATTTTGTGCTTTATTTACCTTCTCTTTGGAGGAATGTTTGGAGAAATGAGTGAAGTCCAAAAGAATTACACATTTGCAACAGAATTTCTGTTTTCTTCAATTGCTCTGTTTTTTTCTGGTATCCTTCTTTCCAACGTCTTTAGAAAGCAGTCTATTAGAAAAAGAAACAAAACTGTATTTACAATGCCATCAAGTATTACATCAGTTAAGTCAACACAATTATGGTTATGACATGGTGAACTGCCAGAGACAAGCAGTCTACTTATTTACTACTAAATTTGTTGATTCAGTGAATGCAAAAGCTGTTCATTAATTGTTCAGCATAATATTTGTTATGTACTCTGGAATATGTCTGAGAGGTGGGAAAGAGGGGGAAGACAGGAAAGAGATAACAAAGGTGAACATAACTGCTTCTCTGAAACAGTTTAATCTTAAAGAATATTTTCACTGGAAACTAGGTACGTGTGAAACTTTATGTTCTTTAACTTAAACTGTGGCTGTTCTGTGCATTAGCCTCCACAGAAATAATCCTTCATAATTTTATCTGAGGTCAGGTGTTCATCCTGGATATTATTCTTCCCATGTCTTCCCTTTCAAAATCCCTAAGGCTCCTCTACCAATAATAATTCAAAATTTTGCAACACCTTTTCTGTAGTCACCTTACTTGAAAATATCCACTTCTACTGAGAAAAATAAAATTCTATTCTTAGTCATCTTTTCCTTTATTCAACACCACTAGTTCATTGCCTTTTGTTTCTCTTTTGTGATGATAAGGCATCAGTGACTGCAATAACACCTTGAATCAGGAAGGCAATATGGTGTCATAGCTGGATTAAAATTTGGATTAAAAGAAATATAGGCAGTAGATGTTCTGTCCTTGATTCTGATTTCACGTGGGTTGTTCCAGCACAGTGACTTATGTTGATCTGAGTAAGAGCTCTCCTATAACCTGCTTTTTACCGTCGTATCTCTGGGCTTTTTTCAAGACCTGAATCTTAGACCAAGAGCAGCAGGGCTGCAGTCTGAGGAAGGTGGATGTCCTGCTGTACCAATTCACCAGAAGATCTTGATATTCAGAGGTGGTAGTTTATGGTGCTCCATCTGATCTGAGTCACTGGTTTCAAGTAAAAGCCTTACTCTTAAGTAGAGCCTGAATCACTAGGAGCTTAGGCTGTGTTGGTACTCTGGCCGAGAAATCAGAGACTATGCATTCCTTTCCTAATCCTATGAGCTGGATGGTCCCCTTACCAAAAAGATATTCAGAACAATACTTGCATACCAAGGTGTTTTTTTCTTCTTTCAAACCTTCATAAATTCTTTGACCTTTCTCTGTTTTGTAAAATATCCCTGAGTGTAGTTTACTGTACATTGATTTTAATAAGCATTCTCTACAGACCAATATGTATAATGCTGGAAATGGTATAATACAATTTTCCTCCACTGAAATGCTATAGAAAATTGTGCATTTTATACTGACATGTGCCACATCAATAATACAGTTTTTATATCTTATTTGTAGCTATTGATCTCAACAACATAATGAAAAATTGATTGCGATGAAGTGCACTACTTCTTAAGTGTAAATTTCAATGTCAAATTATTTTTATCTATGCTTTGCAATTATAGATGAAGCTTATACATTTATATATGTTTGCTTTTACAAAACTCTGGATCAGTAAATTAGATATGACAAGAATCTACTTGGTCAATAGAAACCTTGTTGCTCTCACTAAAATATGATTCCAAAATTAAATACACTAGTTCCCTTTCTTCATTATGGAAAGAATTAAAGTCTCCATATGTGGTATCACTTTCCTGGGCAATTTAACAGTTTGAAATAGGGTCCTAAATCTTAAGGGGATATAGGCACACAGAGTATTTTATTGTACGGGAACCCACTGAAATTCGTGCACTCATTCTGGAACCTACATAACAAAGTAAACAAGGAGCAACATATTCTTCTGTTATCTCTTGAGACCTTATTATTTTTGGGGAAGAACAGTTATGTTTGGGAAAACCTTATGTTATTAGAACTGACAAAAAATGAGAATGGCTTCCACACTTAGCAAAGGGAAGGCATTGGTTTCTACTTTTTGCATTGTAAAGACAGAGTAACTCTATTTCTGTACCTTCTTCATACCCTTTTAGAAGTTCAGACTGGGAAATTCAGACTATTTTTCTGCTGGGTCACAAACAAGAGATTATCTCCAGAGAAAGCTCCCTCACTCATTTGTTTTCTGGGGACTGGGACACTTAAAGCAGAATTGCTTCTGCTTGAAGAACTGCTGGGAAAAATGGCAAAAAGTATAGCTGATTTAATAAGATACACTGCACATTCCAAAATCAACAAAACAATTAGGTGCCTAGGTAAGCAAATATGCTAGGTTTCTTTCACTCAGTGAACAGAGCTGGGAAGCTCTGAGGTAGTATGTTTCATTTCTTCCTAACATGATGAGATTGAATCACCTTTCAAAAGTGTCTGTCACCTTGCATTGATGACAGAGATTATCAGCTCATACCAAAGCCCATATTTTGGGGCCTGTAGTTGGAAAGGATGAATGCCACCATAAGCATTCATATAACTGTAACCAAATGTTAACTTGCAATGATGCCACAACATTGTTCAACCATACTTAATAAGTTCAGTTATCTCACTGTCATGAAGATAGCTTTTAGAAATATTCATGGACCTACGGGTGTGAAAACAGATAAATGGTTTTGAGTGGTTTTTGAATACCAGTCAAGTGTCCCAATTCTTCAGTTTCTCAGTAGAGAAATAAAAGCATCTTCCCAAAGCAGCTGCAGATGCAATGCTGACTGGGGAAGGAAGAGAGAATGATCAGAAGTAATCTGCCTCTTTTAGCACTGCCAACAAAAGGAACTGGCCCAAAACCTGGAGATCTTTTCAGTCATATCTTGTGTTCAGGACTTTATTTTTTTTGGTGTCCCTGTTAAATATCACCTTTCTGCTTCTATATGTGTTTCTTTTAAAGAAGAGTATTAGCATTTGCCTTCCCCAGAGCAGGTGAGCTGGTTAAATTTGCTGTGATCAGTTGCTGAAAAGGGAGGAATGAAAAGGTGTTTCAAACACTGTCATACAGAGAAAAACTGTTTTCCCATGTATTTGTGCCTTGCACTTCTCTAGACAAAATGTTCATGACACTTAGGACAGTAACAATACCTCTCTCCTATAAAGAATCTTTAGTTTTCATAGAGGTTGAACTCATGCTGAATTCTGTTCTTTAGTGGCAGCATTTATAAGGTCTCCTCTTTCTGTTCAGATGCCTATGGTCATGACATCTGCTAATGTTAGGCCCTATCTATCTTTCAAATTTGTTTGATATCTGTCCTGGGTTCAAAATTTTTTGAAATCAAGTTGAAAGTATGACCTGAGCATAGTGGTCATTTTTTGCAGGAAGGAACTGCATAAGCATTTGGTCTGAGATGATGAGAGACACTTTCCCCCTTCACTGGATAAGCCAGATTTTGCTACAAACTGGCACGGATCAAGTGCCTGTGCTTTGCCATGCCAGATAGGTATTCACTTTGACCCTGTCCTCATGTGGGCAGTTGGTTCACAGATTTAGGATATGCTGAGAAAAACCTATCAAGCACTATTTCAGTGAAGACTGGCTTTTATTGTTTCCACATGTATGTTTGAGGATAGAGTTTTACAACTTTGTAATTCATTTCAAGACATCCTGAAGCAAATGTCCTGTGAATTTGCATATTTCATGACTGATTATTAAATACAGCCCACATAGGAACTTAAAAGCTATGCTAATCTTTAAAGAGAAGACGCTGATACTCTTACCAATGAGATAATTATTGTAATTGTAATTACCGACTAACAATCAATGAAGGCTTCGGTGTGAGCTGGACTACCTGAATGATGCAGTGGCATAACCATGTAGGAAGATCACTTTTTCTTGCCTCTTAGAGTCCTAAGTGTCTTCTTTTCATATAAAGGCATGAATAGGCTCTGTGCATCTAAAAATCTTCTTCCCAAGAAGTTAGTCTGAGCTGTATTGCCACCCACATATACGCCAACCAGTGGGGAAAACTTGAAATAAATCACAATGATCATATGAAAGCTAGGATAAATTCCACATGACTCTTTGAAATCTAAGTGTGTCATACTGAGACCAGGCTGAAGAGTGTATCCATCACCCTAATTAACTTACTGATGTTTCAAAGCAAAGAGCATGTCAACACAGCTGTACAAGGGATGAGCACACGTGAGCAACTGGAGGAACTATAAAATATTAAAAACAAATGAATCGAGATGGAAACTGAAAAGCTCCAGAAAGAGGCCAAGGAAGAGCTACTAGACTCAAATGGGGAGGAATCATTTGCAACACTGCTTTATTGACAGAGGGTGGTCCAGAAATTATTTAAATGAAAACAAAAGCAAACCACCAAACACTTAAATAAGTGTGGAGATAATAGATGTGATAGAATCATGTTTGTAAAAAGGTAATTATTTAAATGGCTGTTCTTCAATTAAGGAAGGTTAAAACCAACAATTGTACCTAATGTTTTATTATTTATTATTCAATAATATTTATTAAATGCAGTTTACTTGCAGGCTGAGCCTCTTGAGAAAGCTGACATGAGTGTCCTGCATCATTTGGCCAACTGAGAACACAAAACATACTTCAACAACAAGACTGACAACTGCAACATCAAAGTCCTCTGAGAAGGCTGTTGAACATGAGGGACAGAGAAATATGGAAAGAAATACCCAAAAAGTGCTAAACTTGTGGTGAATACTGTCAAACACCAATCAGAGGGAAGAATGGCTTATTTATGCTGCTGATATAAAATCTCACTTTAACTCCTTAGCCTTTTTCTAAGGTATCACCCCTTGACTATTATGAAGTACTCACGTGTCCTCAAACTTTCCATTGTATGCCAAAAGCCAGTGACATATAATGAGCTGCTAGAAGGAGTCTGAAAATGTTGCCTTACACATCAACAGATTATGCAGAATTTGAATTCAGTTCCTAAAGAGCACAGAAAAAAAATGTATGGACAGTTACTGACACTATCTTGCCCACAGAAAAATGCATTGATCAGGCATATCTTATTAGATGCTGGAGAATTCGATATCAGTTCCCTGATCCTTACTGAAAAAGATGTAACCTAAATCCTACTAGGCAAACCACATACGTAATGGTGTTCTTATTGACTGGACAACAGGGAATAGAACTGAGAAGTCTACAGAATTATTTTTTTTCAGGCATCAGTAATTGTAATCAGAATACTCTCAATGTCAGAGCAAGAAAGAGAAGAAATAACTCTTTTGACAACTGTGATTAAGTTCTAACTTTTGAATTGGACATTTCAATTAGTTTCTCTTTCATCCTTTTCATGAGTCCTTTTCAGTCTCTAAGGGGCATATTTACAACAAGAAATTAAATAATCAGTTAGAGGAAGTATATCAATCAGAAGCTGAGTGACTGCTAGACCCACATTTTGCATATTTAAGCAGACTTTACATTGCTTATATAATGTTATATTGCACACCTTATGCAGACAGCCATAGGCCTTGGCTGAAATGTTTTGAGTCATGCTTCCTTCTGGTTTAGTGACAGAAGCAGCTAATCTTAATGAACTGAGGTAGGTGTAACCAGACCAGTAACCATATAGGAAGACCAAAAAAATTATATTCTGCTCACTAAAAGGAATTAAAGTAATTCTTTATTCTGCGAGGGCAATGAGTAGTTGCAGCAAAATTTGTCTACACCAAGTAAGAGCAACCTGTATGGGCAAATGACAGAAAGTTTTAAAAATAAATTGGTTCACTACAATTCTGCTAAGGGAGGTCTAACAGTTATGCCACCAAACCTAGGCATTGTTATATCTGTGTAAAGGTCACCTGAACAACTGAATCCATGTAAAACACAAACATCCACCTTGACTAGTTCTCCTAGATATCTCCAGTCAGTGGAGAGAGGCAAGTTCCTTGAAAAGTCAGCTCATCCTGGCTGCTTTAGTACAGACTGGATTGCCCTTGGAAGGTGTTGTCCTGTTCATCACAAAGGGCTTCTTGATAGCTGCTTGAGATCAGATGCCTCATTATGCTTATGCTTTAAGATGTTTTACTCCAGCTTTAATAGAGGCTGTTAATAGCCTTGATTCAAGATAATCTTAATTACTGCATGGCACTTCTAGGTTGTCAAATGGACATAAAATGTTATTTTTCACCAATGTTACCTTTAACATTCACTGATGTGATCTACACACCATGAACAGAGCTCACTATACTCTTTGCTGTTTCAACAGTACCAAGGAAACCCTTTTGTCTGTTGCAATTAGTTTGGCCTTATTGCTTCCCACTGACTTAATAAATCATTAAACAATTCTTTCCCAAGTTATCTTTCCACATCAACATAAGTAGCAGGATAGGGGGAATATAGCGAGTTTCCAGATTTAGGCTGTAAGTATAGGACTTGGTGAAAATGACTTCTGTCCTTTCATACTCTGATGCACCCTTTAGGTGAGTGATGACTGTGTTGCTCTGCAAGACTCTGCAATTGCAGAAGGAAGCATTCAATGGGTTTACAGTTGAATATCTGATCTAATTTTTACCTAGTCTAGTTGAGAGGCATGGGAAGTTGGATTAGATGATCTCTGAGGTCCCTTTCAACCTAATCCATTCAATGATAATTTAACTTAATTTAACTTAAGGAAATAGGACACATAATAACCTTGTAGCTTTATCCCTAATTTGTAAAACAGGGCTAAAATGAATCACCTTGCTTCACACAAAAGCTAGTTCATATTTTAGCCAAACTTCCTAATTCTAGAATTAGATCCAAAATTCTAGAATTTCAGATCTCTCTTATGTAATAACTCTTGCTGTTATATTTTTTTATGTAGCAAATGTCATGTAAGTAAAAGGAAATGGACATTTTATTAAAGTTACTGGAAATTGTGATCTAGTTCTTACTGGGACAACACCTGGGAGTCTCTGAAACCTCCTGCAACTCAAAGCTACTTTTGCCTCCCTCTGGGAATCCTCTTTAGCACCATTTTGTTTAGATTGTATAAGTTCAAGTTTCATTAAAGTAGTATTTATTTGTGTAAAACTGTACACCAGATGTCTGCAACCATGAAGCTTCTAAAGTGTTTTGTTGCCAATGTGACCCTGGTGTTTTCAACAATTATAAACTGAAGCAGGTCTATTTACACAAGGCTTTAATGTTAAACTATATGCAAACATAACTATGTGGACTCAGAATCTGTAAGACAGACACATCCAGTTTCACAAATATTCCAGCAAATGAAATCTTAGAACTTGTAAGCTACTAAGTATAGCACAAAGAACATGAAAATCACGATGCAGTAGTACTTAGCACTTATATATATAGCACTTTACATCTTCAAAGTACTGTGCTAACAATATCTAATTAATCCTCCTCAACTAATTAATCCTTTCCAGATCAGGAAGCTGAGACACATTAATTACAATTATTATTTATGTACTTATATAGCACCATAGGTGTGCATGCCACTTTACAGACTTATAGACCAGTCCCTCACTATTGTAAGCAGCTAAAATTTTTCTTTAATACTAAGAGGATAAAGTTCATGGCATGCAATATTTGGAAGAAACACCTTCCTTGGAAAAGTTTCCAACTGAATTCTGCACCAGATTCTGCCATCAGACTTGTCCATAAGAAAACTTAGTAAGAGGCAGCTGGATATAAGGAGCTGTATTGCCATCTTGTTTTCTTGCTTTTTTTTTGTTAATGAAAAAAATGCTGTTGTAAATTAATGGGTTTTCAAGAAGGTTCAGAACATGTTCAAGCCACTCTCTAGCTGAAGGTATCCTTGCTTACTGCAGGGGAGTTGGACGAGATGAACTTTAAAGGTCCTTTCCAACCCAAAGCATTCTATGATTCTATGATTCTCTCAAAATATGAATTATCAATAATAGTATCTATGATACTAGATTTTTATGATATGTGGCTCACCTGTTGTGAAGAATGAGGAAGATCTTCAAATAATCAATGGTTCCATTTTGTGGATAACAGATCTAAATGCTTATGTTTGCAGCTTCTTTCTGAAAGATATTCCCAGTTGTCTTAGATTTTGTGATATTGTACTGGAGGCCCAGTTCTATTAATAGTGCATAATTTCCCAATGCAGCACAAAACAGAGTTTATAAGAGAGATTATTACTTAGCCATTACTTTAAAAATTACTTAAGTAGAATTAAGTCTAAAATTAATGATCCCCTGGTTCCCAGCCCATTGCACATTCCCTTAGACGAAAGAGCATTGTGGAGAATATAGAGAATATTTTAATGGTGATCAGAATATGACCTATATCTCTATTCAGTTTCTATCCTCTCCAGACAGTCCTTGTTACTAGCAGGACACCATGCAAAGAAGTTCAAGGGCTTTGTCAGGGATAAGCTTTAGTAACTAAACATTCAGGAAAAATAATTGTTAGTAACTTGCAAGCTGGTCCAAATCTGAGCAGGTTGCTTTTTGCACAGCAAAACATTGCTGTAATAAAAGCAGGACAAACTCCCTTCAACATGTAATGGATAGTCTAGAAATGTCTTCAGAAACAATCAGAAAAATACATGTAAGGGAAAGTATTTTTTCAGTCTGTGTGCTCATATTGCATCCTATGATAATTGCTGCATTTTAATTTCAGACTTAAGTCTGTATTTGATGTTATTCTGTGAAATTCTTTATACCAAGTGGATGGAATAAAATTTGACTTTTAGAATTTCTTAGGTTGAAGGGCTTAGAAAATATACGGCTTAGTCCTGAGTGAATAAGTTATAGAGAAAACTTTTGAAAAACTTTGAATTTTTACTCTTGTATATTGTATATTCACTAGTCTAAATAACTCACTGCAGTTCTTGGTCTGACAATTCAAAAGCAGTTTGTTATATGTACTGGTAAATGAGATTCAACTTTTGCTTAGTTGTGACTAGCTCTACTGCTTCTGCATTACAGATCTTGACCAAAAGTGTTGAACATATTTGGTTGTTGTGGGTGTTTATTTTTTTCTTCCTCTTTAAGTTTTATTTAGGTAAGCAGAATGTAATTTCCTGACCTGGCATTTGTCCAGTATATGTGGTTTTACCTCCTTCTAATGGAGACCTGTTTATTTAAAGTAGCAGGGCACAATCAAAGACCAAGTGTACTTTCAGAGAATGAGGTGAGGAAGTGAAAACAGGGAGCACCAATAAAGGACTCTAATCAGGAATGAAACACCTAAAGTGTATTGAAACAGTGTTCTGCAGTGCTTCGATTAATCCCAGGCTGGGTTAACTCATGCAGCTGGTACTTACAAGACAAATAATATGAGCTGACGCCAACCAGTCTCGTGTTTTCATTAGGATAAGCAATTATTACAGACTTCTTCAGATGTGCTGAGTGACAGTGAACTTTATGCTCTCAGGGTGTCGTGGTGCAGTGCTTAGTCTTCCCATGGGCTCAGGCACCCAACCTTAAGCCTTGCTTTAAGTTTGCACAGATTGTCTACGAACTGAGTGAGATATAAATCAGTAGCCTTTTATTGAGGCTGGGAGGGTTGATGCCTCTGTCTTTTCTCTGTGTGTCACCAGCTAGTTAAGTGGGAATGTCTTAGACTGTGATTGGCAACCTAAAGCTGGACTTAAGTTGACCTCTTCTCTAGGTTTCTAGGGTGTCCAATTTGGGGAGGAAATCCCAACCACTATTTTCCCACCTACCACTTCAGGCTCTAATGTTTCAGCAGCATCAGACTGGCTCTTGTTTCCTCTGGCTTATCATGGACCTAACTTGAAGCTGAGGAACACTATTACTTTCATGAACTTTCTCAGTGACCAAAAAAGCCAATGCTAGATGCATAAGTACTCCATCCCCACCCTGATGCCTTCAGAATATAAAAGTGGGCATCACCATCATCTGGAATGAAAGTCCTTACTATTTCCTTAAGCTAACCATACAGTTGAAGTTTTATGTTTGCCAAAAGAAGTCACATTCTCTTGTGCACACGTTATCGCTATCGTACACTATTAGTGATAGGATGCAAATGTAGGAATTCTCACCACTTCTAGTCACAGATCAGCTTAATCTGGCTGTGGGTTAATTATTGCTATGTTATTTAATTCTTCTTAAAACAACTAGCTATTGCAGGATGAGTTTCACTGCAAAAATCTGAGCAGATTGAAAGACAGCCGCAAAAGGAAATGTTGATTATAGATCAGTGCAGAAACTAAAAGACACCCTTACTTTAGTCAGTGACTATCCAGGTATCTATCATGAATTCGTAGCAGTGTGTCTAATGAAATGTGGAAATGGAAGAATTGTATGGAGCATGACCAGAATTTGTAAGGGGTTTGGAAGACAAAAGAGTGTGTAAAAATGGATATTGTGCTGAGATTAAGGCTAGTGGCTGAAGGACTTGTGCAGAAGACACAGAGAGGGAGAGAACGGGTGATGAATTTAGAAATGTAAGGAAGAGAAAAGCCATTACTGATTTGTGTAATTAAAGGTGACATGGGGAACCATCGGAGATGGAAGAAGTTCCAAGCCGTATGTTTAAGGTGGTGTAAGAATGATGAAAAGGAAAGAGAAAGGCACATATAAGACAGGTTAGCTTTAACTTCTCCTTGAGACCAATGCAATGTTATGTTCCCAGGTAAAATACCTAAGGGTGGGCCTCTCTTGACACAAGTGAATCTTCTAAATGAAGGCAATTCTTTCACTCCAGGTGAGGTGTCGTACCAATAGAATTACTGGAATGATGAAAGAAAAGCAGCTTTTGAAAAATCTAATCTTTTTCTGAGAATCTGCTTCTTTTCTTCAGCTATCAGAGATGTAATGTATATGAGAATTTTAAGAATATATGGACATGATGACCCTCTAAAGATGTCAAATGGAAGCCAAGTTTTAAGTCACTCCTTTCTTCCTCCTTTCCTCCCTTCTCTTCCTCTCCTTTCCTCCCTTTCTCACCCTTCCCGTCCTCTTTTCCTTTCTTTTCCTTTCTCTATAGGCTCACACTGTGGAGTTTTTTTGAGCAGCATGGCAACATATCATCAAAAGCAGCAAGCTTGGAGAAGGTGCTCAGGTCATTCTCCCAACCTGCTCAATGAAGCCAACCAATTCCTGTGTGCTAGCTGCTGACAGTAGCTGATTCTTTGTTGATAAAGAAGGGTCAACATATATAATCAGATTTGTGCTATTCCTTACCATGATCAAAAGGAGGAGGTTCCCTCTTCCCTCATTTGAAATCTTTGCTGAAGTACACAGTCAGCAAACCTCCCTGCTTAAGTGTCTCTACAATTGTTATAGGTTTGCAGATTTTTTTTTTCTTCCCTCCTTCTCCTCTGCCACCCTCGACAAAAACTGAAGCTGTAGGTTCCTATCAAAGCTCATCCAGGAACAAAGCTAAAAGGAAGAATCTCTCTCTGTATAATTCCAGCATTGGTGAATTAAGGCCTAAACTGTCTTTTTGTATTTAAAAAAAAAAAAAAAAAAAAAAGATTCCGAGTCCATGCTTAAAATTGAGATTATCTCCATCAAGAAGCAGTAAATTCAGCAATAAGATTTAATCTCTGTGGCACTCAAAAGACAAGATTCAATTATATTCTGTGATCTTAATTGAATTACAAACCCCCCTCAAAAGTAATGGCATTATTTTATATTTTCCCCAAGCCCAGCTTACTTGGATTGAAAAGAATTAAATAAACCATGGTTTGAGAAAAATATGTTTGTTTTTGCTGCTTAATAATTCACAGCTTTGAGATGAAGCTAATATCCTTTAAGTAAAAGACTAATATCTATCTCTGGAAGTGCTTTTTTTTTGACCCATCTGGTTTGTCAGAAAAGTCTCCTACCTCTGATATTTATACAATATCATGCAAATGTCAAAATCTGAATGTCATCTTCAAAGACCCTTTTATGTCAGGCAACCCCTTTATAGGGAAAAAATAAACAATTTTATGTATGCATGCTTGATGCCAGTCCAATTAATAAAAGCCTTTTTTGCTATGCTTGGCTACAAGCAAGTTTCTCTTTTGAAAATGAACAGAGGGAGAATGAGATAAAAGGTCTGTATTGTTTCCTTGCAAATTTTACAGTTTCATTTTTAATTTGTGTTTGGATGTGAGGATCTTGGTGCAGATGGTGTGATAGTCCACAGTATGTTCTGAGAACCTGAAATGATAACAAAGATATGCAAATTGAGAGGGTGCTTTGGATGAAAGCCAGGATATCCAATTTCACAATAGCTGAAAACAAATTGATGTGCCCAGCAAACTACTCAGAGTAGCACTAGGAAATGTAGCAGTGCCAAAACAAATTATATTAATGACCTGAGCAGTTTGTTGAATTCTATTGGCTAGCTTAATGTTGGTTACATTTGTCTGCGTTGGCACTTCATTTACAGCACAAAACAACTTTTGTAAATGAAAAAAAAAAAATCCAACCAAAAAAAAAGAAAACCCACGTAACAAAAAATCAATCTTGGTAATTGCAAAATAAAGTTATACAAGAGTTATTTTTGCATCTGAGAAATGTCCAGCATATTTCACATGAAACAATTTGAAAAGGCAGATACTCTCAAAATTTGAAAATGAGAAATTATTTCTATGAGGATATAGAAATCTCATCCTTTAATGTTTCCATATAGCTCAGCATTGCATTTAATATTGACAAAACAAATTATATAATTTCTATTATTTGATAGAGCAACCTAAAAGGAGATGTTTTCAAATAAAATACTTGGGTATTAAGACACTGTCTGGAGTAATTCAGAAGCAGTATTGTTATTCACATTTTTGCCACTGTTAAAATGAGGACCTGAGCCCTTGGCTGTCATTTCCCTCTTCCCCTCCTTTCTTCTTTAAACGAAAGACTCCTGTCTCCAAGTGAATCATTTTATGTAGACTTTTAAAATTTGTTTCTCTCCTAAACTGTGTTTGCGTGAATGACAAAAAAAAAGATCTGCCATGAATATTTGTAGTTTGACTATCCCTTAACAGTTCATAGATTTTTACGTGAATAGCTTATTTAGAACGTGAAAATCAAAGACACTTCCATTTTTCATAAAATCATACTAGCAGTTCAGTGAATTGAGTGCACCTTTCACATATTTTGGTACTTCATATTGAATAACACTGAATAACTACCTAGATCTATATTCTGTATCTTTGTAAAGCCTGATTTTGGATTTGATTCTAAGCATATTGAAATTTTTTATTTACAAATGCCATACCTAAATCAGGCCTACTAGTGGAAAAAATAAACTGAAATTGGATCTTGCTACCTCTGAAGTCAATAGGTTACCTCCACAGACAGCACAATACCAGAGTTTCAATGGAGAGATGCTACAGAAAGTCATTCAGTTGCCTGTGCATATTTTGTTTTAATTTTCAGAAAACCCACTAATCTTTTGTTCATCCAAAAAAAAACCTCTGAGGGCACTTTATAAAGTACTAAAACAAAATAAAAATAGCAGCAGATGCACCTTCACCCCCCTTGTGTACAACTGTGATTTAAAGGTGTTATGAATTGGTATCATATACTAAAATGTGAAACAGTTACTGCTCGCAACTTTATTTTAATCTGTCACGAAAATGAAAACAAATACTGTCAGGGAATTCATCAAACATTCAGTATGAAGACAATGTGCCTCAACTCTTAAATGTCACCTATTATATATACACTTGTGCTTTTCCTAATGCTACAAAGCTGTTCTGGTGTAAAGCTCTTACATCCATATTTTGCACTTTTGTTGACTTTTGCCTTCCCAGTACAGAATCTGTAACTAAAAAGTAAGTAGCTCAAGGCAATATCAATACACTAATTGCAGTTACTGTAATTTCATAGATAAACATAAAAAAGACCTGCCAAAGAACTCCAAACCATGAACAAACAAACCAAAAACTCCAGCCCTCCATTCATCCAAAAAAATCCCAACATGGCAACAACCTCGGGACAAGCTTTGTTTGCTGGCGTTTTGTTCCAGGCTCTTCTGTCAAAGCCTGCATCTATAAGGATTCTTCTCCCAAAACTGATTTGCCCTGGCTGGCAGAGAGCAATGTTTCAGTAGGACCTGCAGCAGCAGTCCTGCACTTGGCCTGAACCAGGAGGTGTTTCCCGTGGGACATTTGTCATGGGCAAAAATTGATGTGGAGTTATGGTAATTCAAAGTGGAATGAGGTGGACTGGGAAAAGAGAGCTGAGAAAAAGGGAGAAGGGTATGTACTCTGTTCCTTGGTCCTGAGTGACTTAGATATTGCTCAGGTATACAGCTCATGGACTCACAGTATCAGGGGGTCTGTGGTTGAAGATGATAGTCACAGGGTAACTGTCTCCTTATACAAAAAATCAACATGTTTAAAAGGCTTCATGGCATCCCTGTCAGAAGACAAACTTCATCCCTGTGACAGGACAGCAATAACATGTGTCTTCAAAAACTGTGTGGGAATGACCTACATCCATTACTTAATCCTTTTCCTCTGCTTATGATGACAGGAGGAGATGATCTGGCTATGTGTTTTTTAACTCTCCAGCATTCAGAATGATTCACTGAGCGGATACAGAAGATTTTAGAAGGTAGGCTACAGGTTTCTTTACTTGGTAGCACGCCCTGCACGAAAATGTCAAAGTTTCCTCATGGCCAGGGGTGATGATAACACAAATCAGGCCTGGGAAGGCCCTATAGACTTACATGACTGATCTGCAGAGTCAGAAGACACACAAGACTTTTTTATTTTTTTTTTAAACACAGCTCAAGAAAATTGTACATACTCTGTTTAGCATGAATTGGATTTTTAAGCCTGTGTCTCCATTTATTTCACTTTTCCCCTTATAACAAAAGCCTGTGTCCTCCTGAGTGTATCTCTGCAAAGGAAGAAGTGGAATAAAGGGAATGGAGAGGTGAGAAACCTGTAGAATTTACGAGCTTCAATATTCTTCACCATTATTAATGCAAATTCTCTATTTTTTTTTATGTTTTTTTTTTTTTGAGCTCTGCAGTTTTCAGTTAAGGAATCCTCAAAGGCTAAGTCTACCCCTTGCTTCCAGAGGTGCCAGAGCTAGCTGGCAGTGGGACCAGTGAAGTGACTCCTGCTGCCCCACTGCAGAGCCAGCTTTGCAAAGTGAGGCTGCACCAGAGCTGCATGTGCTGACGGGGGGCAGGTCTGTGAGACCTCCCCCTGCAGCAGGTTACACCTGAGTGCTAGTGGGACATGCCCCTGTTGCAGAAAGTGCACATCAAAGGGCAGGTCCCATCACAGCCGGTGGAGAAATGCCTGCTCCCTGCTGTGGGCACGAAATCAGGTCAGAGAGCAACAGCCCCAGCTGGGACAGCCCCTGCTCTGCAGTGACAGGTTGCAAAACCAAGACCAGGGAAACTGGGAGCAAGGAAACTAGAAGCAGCTCTTCTTCTTGCAAGAAAAGGGTAGTGTCTCTTTTTAGCTGAGTGCTCTCAAGCCTGAGGTGCCTGCTCCAAACACATCTCCCACTGACTTCATTCCTCTGCATTACTCCCACACTCTCCTCAGTAGGTGTGCAGCACTGTGCCACTTATACGTTGCATACAATGTGTCTGAAAGTAGAAGTTGAGTTTTTTTTAATTAGACACTGTGCTATTTTTAAAACCTTTTCTCATAGCAAGATGAAGGTGTAAGTGCAAATGACGTAATTTGTCAGAGGAAATAATAATAATAAAATCCTCACAAAGCAATAGATTTTATTAACTGATGTACCTATGTAGCAGCAAGGTATATGTTTTAGATGAGCCCAGAAAATGACCCTTGATAAAAAGCTCACTAAAAGGAATACCTTGGAGCTGTCCATCAGTTGCACAGACGCACACAAATCCTGAGCAGCAAGGCAATGTACTCTCTGTCTTCATGCATAATACATACAAAATAGGTGAAGTGGTATGTAAAGTGAATTTTAATTGGTTATAATTGTCATTTCATTTAGTAAAGTATTGTCTGGAGACCAGGATATCAATTAGCACTCTATGGACTCTGTTACTTATGAAAATATGCATATATAGAGATGATGTGCTCTAGCAGCAGATATACTTTAATTAAGAAAGTGGTACAGTAAATTAAAGACCTTTAAAGTATTAATTAATTGGTGTATAGATTAGCTCTGAGTTTCAACTTGGTAAAGTTAAAATCACTGTATCTGATTTGAAAGTGATAAGAAATGTGTATTCTGTGTTGTTATTAGCTTTTTAAAGGTGTTCATTGCAGGAATCATGGTAGTATAAAGGTGAAATGCATCTCTTCTCTATACAGCACTTTAATTTTACCTTAAGTTGGAGCTCTTTAAAGTTATCATTTGTTCATACTAATATATCGACCAGAAGTGTTTGGTCAGGAGTCTTTATCCTGCTCTTTTCATCTATGTCCTTCGTATTCCCTCCTATCGAAAAGCATCCCAGCATTAACAAGATATAGAGAAGCAATTGATGTATTCCATATTATTCTTAAATTGTTGGTAACCAAGGCAGGGTTTGGTGGGTTTTCTTCTCCTTTTCCATGGAGGATGAAGAGGGACCTGCCCCTTTTTAAACACTTGCTCTGAATGACTTTTATACCCAATATAAGTGAGAAAAGAGGATGAATGTCACCTCTCTTCTCTTCCTCCTCCTGCCGATGCATACTCCTTCTTTTGATTGACAGCTACTAATAACCTTCCTGCCCTAAGTGCCATGGAGACACTTTATTAGGACAAACAGCCAAGGAAATCTAGGAATGAAGCCAAGCCTGCAGTGAGTTATTATCGGGCTTGTATTTATCTCAGCTTTGTAATTTTTTTCAGTGATATGCAAATCCTGAAATAGATCTTCTTCTGTTGAAGGACAGGTCCCTCTGTTAATTGATCCACTGAGATTCAGCCTAACCTCTTTTAGCTATCAGCCAGGGAAACAGGCTACATAAAAGAGCCTCAGTGCTGTATACAGTTCACATAAATTCACTGTGCATTCTACAAGGAAAACTTCTGCACAGAAAATGCATTTTTAGTTCCTGAACATATTTTACATATCAGTGCTATCTGCATAACAGATCAAACTGATTTGTTTATTTGTTTATTAGATATGTATGAGGGTGCACTCTTATAATCAAATGTGATTTTAGATGGAGCTTTCTTTCTTTCTGGAATGATACACCACAAACACGCATTGTAAAAACACATTAAATGAAATTCAGACATAATGAAAATGCATTTGTTCAAAATCACCTGTTTGGATTTTTTTTTTTTTTTTAAAAAGCTACATTACAGAAACACTTTATTACTGAGCAATTTGACTGTTTTGGAATTAGAAACACAGGTGCATCTCCTACATGTCTTGAGATTCTGAAAATATTTTTTTGTTCCTTTGTGGAGATTTTCAGCAAAGAGGTAACATTGTTTCAAATAGATCTTTTGAAAGCTTATTAATAACAGCAGCAGGATGGTTTTACTTCTGCTTTGTCTTTCTATAGAGATAGGTCCACTTAACAAGCAATTTATTTGACAGGGAGCAGAATTTGTAACAAGGGGAAATGTTTGGGGAAGCACTAATAATCATAATCATAATCATAGTAATATCAAAGAGTCCAGAATGAAGAGGGATCAGCATTAAAAAAAAAAGTGTATTATATTTTCTATTTACATAACATCTCTTATACATAAAAATCCCAAAGGTCTTCATCAACCCCAAGTAGTAACACCAGTACAAGTCTAGCTATCACTGAGATAGGAAAGATAGCCCTAAGAAGGGGCAGATTTGGAGCTGGGTTCAAAATGTGCCAAAGAGTGAACTGGGATCAATAATATTCACACAGTGTGGACCAGCTTCATTTTGACACCTCATCTAAACCATGGCAACATAAAGAAGTATGGGGGAAATCCACTACCAAAACCTTCCTGCCTTCTCAACCTGAGAGACAGAACGATGTGCAGTAATGAGGTGGGAGGCAAAAAAACCTGAGCTCTAATCCGAGTTCTGGCCACCAAATTATGTCATGGCCTTGAGCTGTCATTTCACTTCTGCTGCTTTAAAATGAGGATGATAAGCCTTACAAGGCTTAGTCTATGATTCTTACTCAGTAAGCATTTGTAAAGTGCTTCCACTATGTGAAATACTTATGCAGGTATGAATAATTTTTGTGAGCATGACCATAGTACCTGGAGTGGGGAGCTCCTGAAGCAGTAGCATTATTAGTGTTGGCATGGATACGAGGGAATCAGCATTTCAACTTAGGTCAGAACCCAGACCTCTCCCAACACTGAAAATGATCATTTCCAAAGCCAAATGTCATGTCTTGTTCCTACGTCTCAAGTGAAGTAATGGGAGAACCAGACAGGAACATCTTTACACATTAGGGAGCTGAGATCTAAAATCAATGTTCAACAGCAGCCTTTTTGGACATGCTTGAGTCCTGCTGATTTTAGTGGCATTATGCCCTGTACTTATAGCTGTTGTGTTTAGGTTTGACAGGGATGGAAAACATTGAAAATCAAAACTGAACTCCTAAATTCCTGGGCTGCTCTGGAGGTTTCAGATGTATCCTCAAACTTTAATGTGTTGTTGAAAGTCTAGCTTTTCTGAATGAGGAGACTTAGAGATGGATTTTACAAGTGAGCTAACTTCCGCTCAACACCTTTATTCTTTCCATCTGTCCTCACAAAAAATTTCTCTCAATTATTGCATAGAAGTCAAAGCTGTGGTTTGCAAAGCTCCGTCGTGTGTAACTCATATCTCTGCTGGCACAATGGCAGCTCTAGTTAAAATATCTCTTACATTACAGGTTTGGTACTACAGCTTCGAAGACGTTAAATAATAATGGGTTGTGCAGATGATTACTAAACTGTCATTGCAGGAGTTTACTCCTTTGCATTTTTCTGGTTGAGGTCATTCCTGAGTAATGAAGAGCTGAGATTAAATTATCACTCAGTCCTCTTCAGATTTTTCTTTCCTTTCCTTCTCTGCAATCTCACTCTTCCATTTCCTCTTTGGTCATTTGCACACTAGTGTGTTAATGGTTTGGAGGAAATGTATAGCCAATGACATCACTTCAGGGGTAGGGCTCTGTGGAGGAGTAAATGCATCAACATGAGATGTTACAAGATTTCAGAGAAATTGTGGAGGGAGATATGTAAGTAAAAGCATTCATGCTGCATGAGTCAGTACTAGGATCTAGTAGATTTTCTCTTTTAAAAAAAGATTTTCAATCTATTTGGTTTTGACATAAAAATTAACTCCAGAGAAGACAGACCACATTGGTCTTGTGAAGTGCTACTTTCATAACAAGCTTTTCTTTTTGTGACTCTTTTGTTTGATGGAAAGTGATCCAGCTGAAATTAGCTATGTTTTTGTGCCTAAAACCAGAAATTTCACAGGATTTTTTGGAAGCGATTCTTTTTCATGCATGAAATGACAGTAAAAGGCAAACATCTCACATTCTGAAGAATTTTTAATTTAACTGAGTGTTTTTTTATATATCAGGACAAGCAAATAAGATTGCAACTAAAAAAAAAAAAGATAGACAAGTAGAAAGTTGGCAGCTTAGTATACAAAGACATCTAAGTGTACATACTACAACAGCATTAAAAAGCTACTGTAGGAACCTAGACTTTCTTCTGTTAGATGCTACAAAAGCAAGGAATTAATGGAGTCTCCCAATGTGATTCTCTAGGAAAGGTGATTTATATATTGAATCCTTGTGAGAGAGAGTAGGGCTTATTCCTGTATTTCTCATTTTGGTATTTGATTTGCTTCAAACTAACTCACAGAATCTGTGATAGTTTTAAAGGACAGTGGTAATTATTTTTTTTTCTCTCTCTGTCTCTCCCTTTCCTCTCCCTTACGTATATAAAATGACCTTCTGTGTATACTCACATTAATGTATGTGTATGTATGTTTAAATCTATATAATCTATATGTATATATAAATATATACACATATTTGTGCAGACTGTATTTGTTACCTTATTACAAATATTAAATATGAATCCTATATTCAGACTCTAATAATAAGGGTTTCTTTTTTAAAACAGTTGGCAAGGCTCTCCTGACTTCTCTAGGTTCACAATTAAGTCAGTGTTATGGGATTTTGGAACAGCTCTTTAAGTAATGAATAAGTGAAAGAGTATTACAATGAAAGAGTGCTGTCTTTAGAAATGTACTAATAAATAAGAATCGTTAATTTTGATTAATTAGGTTAGGAGATATAAGTACATAAGTTTTAGAAGAGACTAACCTCTTAAAACTCACTTTTTCTGGAAATGATAAATATCACTAATTTTACATTTATTTTAGTTGACATGTAGAGAGCTGGGCAAGGTTACATTATAACACTGTCAAAGTTGGCCTGTGAGGCTAAATAGTTTTATTGGTACTGCTTTCAAGCTAAGGCAGTGCCACGGTAAAAGGTAGCACAATTTAATCTGACCAAAGCAAAACATGGTGTATTTCTTTTTTTTTTATTGATACTGCCTTTTATTTTGTATCTACTCACAATAATCTGAGAACAAGGAAGCTGTCAAAAAAAGGCTCTTCTGAAACCCAAGACATCAGAATAAGGCTAGTCAGCCTCCCTTAGTGGACAAAGTGAGAGCGAAATGTTCTAATCCTTGTGAGGGAGTAAAGGTTTCTCAAAGTCAGGGTGATGCAGCAGGTGACAGGGAGCAGATAGCCTACAGGCACATCTACAGGCCATTCCCCATTCCCTCACACGTGCTGTTAAAAGGATGTTTTATCCTGAGGCAAAGTTACACTGAAAGAGTTAAAAACCACTTTGGAACATCAGATGTCATGTTACAGTACTTCAGAAACACTGCTGAAGTGCTGCAATGCATATAATGCTTTTTCTTCACTCCATTTATCTTACCTAAGAAATCATGCTTAAGCCTGATGCAAAGAGTGACTCAATCCTCAGCTCTTTTCCTTGTTTATTTGTTGTTTTTTTTTTTTTAAAATATTATTTTGTTTTATCACTGACTTCAATAAGCTTTAGACTAAGCCAAATAATTTTAGTACCCCAAATGAACAAATATTAAAAATATTAAAGTGGTCTTCCACTTATTAGGAATAGTTCTCACCAGTTATCTAGCAGTTGAAGATTGGCATAAATCCTTTGAAACCAATGGTACTATGCTGATCTAGATCATCAGAAGTGCTGTCCAAAGATGTGTTGGGGGAGAAAAAAGAAGAAACTAAATCTAAAAAAAAAATGCAAAAGAAACTAAATCTAAAAAAAAAAAATCACATAATCTAAAATGAAAATAAACATCATTTTCACAAAATATAGAGTATATAAAAGGACACACACAGATTCTCATGATGTGACACAGCTGGTAACTAAGAAACATTAATCTAATCTTTCAACTGCTATAACTGATGACAGTGCTAAAATAAGAAAGAGAAAAAAATCTTGTTTATATCAAGATAGTATGACCCAAGACCTTTCCCTGCCCTTTGAGAGCATCTCTGTATAAGCAGCTAGTCAGGAGTCTGGCTGAAAGAGCTGTGAGGAGAGGGGCTAATGCTATAGACCAACCACTATCTTTCACAAATAGTCAGGGACAAGTTTTGGCCCTAAAATACAATAGAATCTGTCAGAGGGGAAACAACAACAACAAAAAAAACCACTTAGTCTCTGTCTGCACATGCATTTTACAGTCTTGAGCAAGCTGGCAAGAAACAGAAGCAATGTTGTGGCTGTGTGACCCTGGGAGCGTTGTTCTTGTCAGAACAAGGCAAAATCGAGTGCTGTCACTATCCACCATCCAAGAACAGAGGAAACCAAGCTGCCAGTCCAAGAGGACAGGCTATGAAGGGAAGGATGCCTCAAGCAACTGTTCTTGCTTAAAGCTGACCCCTGAACAAAGCAGGACTCTTTCCAAGCTGACTTTTTGATTCCTAGTTCTAGGGAACTGTATTCCTGCAGTCCAGAGCTCACAGATATGTATAGCATGTATTGTCATAGCTGGTTTATGGTCAAGCCAGGCTCTTTGTCCAGAAGAGCTTAACTGTTTGTTACCTTATGGCTTCTGCCAGACAGAGCTTTCAGCCTGGTGAGGAGCGGGGAAGGACATCCACCCAGAGTTATGTGGCATTTGGAATCATAGGAGGTTGGAAAACACCTTTAAGACCATCGAGTCCAACCTTTAACCTAACACTGGATAGCATTCACCCAGACACCAGTTCTTAATATTTCCTCTTCAGACTTTGTGGACAGTTGCCCATATATAGACAGAAAATTAGGATAAGAATTTTCAAAAGTGTCTCCACACACGAGCCTGACCATTTGAACGTGGCCTAACTCAAATAAAAATTGGTGTCTCTGCTGGTGCTGCCAACACAGTTAATGCTGACTCTAAGAGCCCTATTTAATGTGAACGTCTGGCCCATTATGTAGCTATTAACTGGAGCGAAACCATCATACACATTCTGTATAAACAGCTTATTGTGTTACATAGTAGCAGCATTTGATTTTTAACAGTCTGGGTGCTTTCAAGCTGACCCTTTCCCCAGAACTCTTTTCCAAACATTAT